>NC_090749.1:27395729-27422406 GCF_036898095.1 Palaemon carinicauda | reverse complement strand
AATAACTTTTTCGGTCAAATCCTTTAAAGCACACTCCTCATTATTCAACAGTGAAGCGAAATGAAGAACTTTATCTAAAGACCATGAAATGGGCTTTGGAGGTGCTGAAGGTCTGAGCCTAGCAGAGGCTTTCGGAATTTTATTAAAAATATCGTTAGCGAGGTCGACCTGGAAGGCATATAAAATGGGTCTTGTCAAAGCAGATTTACACGTTGAAATTGTGTTAGCTGCTAACCCTTGACCATGGAGGTGGATGAAGAAAGATAAGAAGAAGTCCGTCGAGATCTTTTGCGGATTCTTCGCCTTGACAAAGGCCACCCATTTCCTGCAAGATGACTCATATCGCCTTCTAGTAGATTTGCACTTATATTCCTCTAAGAAGTCTATACTCTTTCGAAATCCCGAAAAGTTTTCTCACCGCTAGGGAGAGAAAATCATGAGCTGCAGGTTCCGGGTTTTCTGTGATGAAGCGCAGAGAGTCGACTTCTGGACTCGCTGGGTCAGAACTGGATCTGGTAACGGTAGACACTTCAGCCATAGTTCCAATGCCAGAGGGAACCACACGCTGTTCGGCCACTTGTGAGCCACTATTTCCGCTACTCCCTTGAAAGATCTTAGTTTGTTGAGGACCCTCAACAGAAGGTTGTGAGGAAGGAACAGGTAAAACCTGGACCATCTGTTCCAGTCGAGGGACATCGCGTCCACTGCTTCCGCCAAGGGGTCCTCTTACGGGGACACGTAGAGGGGTAACTTCATGTTGTCTTTCGTCGCAAAGAGGTCTATCTGCAGTTCTGGGACTTGACTCAAGATGAAGGAGAATGATCCTGCGTCTAGGAACCATTTCGACTCTATTGGTGTGAACCTGGATAGAGCGTCCGCTGTCACATTGCGAACTCCTTGAAGGTGAACTGCCAACAGGTAATACTTATTCTTTTCCGCCAGTCGAAAGATGGCCAACATCACCTGGTTGAGTGGTGGTGACCTCGATCCTTGTCGATTCAAGCATCTCACAATCACCTCGCTGTCCAGCACCAACCTTATGTGGATCGAGCAACGAGGGGAGACTTTCTTCAAGGTAAGGAGTACTGCCATAGCTTCCAGAAAGTTTATGTGAAATATCTTGAATAGATTGGACCAAGTCCCTTGGGCCTTCTTCCGATGAGAATGACCTCTCCACCCCTCCTTCGAGGCGTCTGAGTGAATAGTCAACGAGGGGGGAGGTGGCTGAAGAAGTACCGACTTCTTTAGTTGCCTGACTTAGGACCAAGGCCTGAGAAGCGTACGTAGACGAAGCGGAACTGGTCTTATCAGATCTCTTCGCGCGTTTGATGCATAAATTCTCCAAACTCCGGTTGCATCCTTTAGCTGTGCTCTTAGTACCGTGTCTGTTACTGAGGTAAACTGGAGAGAACCCAGCACTCTCTCCTGTTCGCGTCTTGATATCCTTTCGGAATCCAGAAGTCTCTTGACAGAACCAGCTATCTCCTTCCTCTTCTTCGCCGGGATGGAGAGGTGGTGTGACACTAGGTCCCAGTGGATTCCCAACCACTGGAACTTTTGAGATGGAGAAAGTCGGGACTTTTTTCTATTGATCTTGAAGCCTAGATAGGCTACTCTAGGAACTGGATCACCTGTAGGGAAGCTTGCAAACATTCTGTCTTGGATGCTGCCCACACTAGCCAGTCGTCCAAGTAGGCTACTACCTGGATTCCCTTCAGGCGTAATTGTTTGAGAGCTACGCTCGCAAGCTTTGTGAAGATCCTTGGGGCTATGTTTAGCCCGAACGGCATGGCTCTGAAGGCGTAGAGTCTTCGATGTAGCTTGAACCCTAGGTAGGGGGAGAGTTGACGATTGATTGAAACGTGCCAATAGGCGTCTGACAAATCTATGGAGACGGTAAATGCCTTCTTGGGAAGTAAGGTCCTTATGTGCTGCAGTGTTAGCATCTTGAACTTGCAGTTCACGATGAACTTGTTGAGTGGCGACAATTCCAGAATGACTCTGAGTTTTTCTGAGTCCTTGTTGGGAACACAAAACAGCCTCCCTTGGAATTTGATGGACTTTACCCTTCGGATTACCCTTTTCTCTAACAGTTCTTGAATGTACTCCTCCAAAACGGGGGTGGAGTGTTGGAAAAATCGAGGGTACGGGGGTGGAGTGCTGTACCAGCACCAGCCCAGTCCATTCTTGAGTAGGCTGTGGGCCTAGGGATCGAAGGTCCACCGATCCCGAAAATTCAGAAGTCTCCCTCCTACTGGTATCATCTCCCTTTGACTGCTGTTGCCCTGAGGCCTTGCATCCTTGACCGCGACCACCCCTGAATCCCCTCCCTCTTGAGGGGCGTCTAGACGAACCTCTGGCTGTTCCTCTAGGCTTCGCTCGAAATGTAGTTGACTGCCCTTCGAACGCAGGGTTAAATGCTGGAGACTGCGTCGACACGGCTTGGGGTACCCACTGGTACGTGGTCAGGGTTTGTGCCACCATCTGGGGCACTGTAGGCATAGGAAATTGCTGTTGCTGCTGCTGTTCTAATGGCTTGGCTGGCCGAGAGGGTAGCCTAGTCTTCTTAGTCTTCCTCTTTGGTTGGGGACCCTCATCCGGGGAGGATTTTCTCTTGAGGGATAGGACCCACTTCTGGAGAAGGTTTCTATTCTCCGTGGCGGCCTTATCTACAACCTCCTTGACCGCTTCGCTAGGGAAGAGGTCTTTGCCCCAAATGTTGAAGGAGATTAGCTTCCTTGGCTCGTGCCTTACCGCAGCCGAGGCGAACACGAACTCCCTACAAGCCCTCCTAGCTTTGACGAAGCCATAAAGGTCCTTCGTCACTGTGACTAGGTGTGTCTTAGCCACTACCATGAACATCTCATGGACCTTGGGGTCACTTGCCATTGTCTCCAGAGTTGTTTGATGTGACATTGAGGCAGCAAGTCTTTCTTTTGTCTCAAGTTCCCTTTGCAAAAGAAAGTCAGACAGCTTGGGGAGGTTCTCACCGAACTGACGTCGGCAATATCAGCCTCCAACTTCCCGACTGAGAGGTAAGATGGACGTCCTTCCAGTCCTTGTGGTCCATGGGTAGGGCCAAAGACAGAGGTTTACACTCCTCCAAGGAGGGGCATGGCTAACCTGCCTCGACTGCTTTCAGCACAGCTGTAAACCCTTTCTGCATAAATGGGAAGGCTCTAAAAGGAGAGGACACAAAGGGTGGGTGGTTCTTACTCAAAGCAGGTACCTTCGAGTTTGAGAAGCCCCTCTCTTTCATCGAGCTTGACAATAAAGCTTGAGCCTTAACGGGGTCCCCAAAACTATGACCTCCTTCGGCTCTGTTTCTTCCTTTGAGGTTGGTTCCTTCCTTAGACGGACATAACAGTCCGGATACGACTCCTTGCTGGGCCAGAATTCCACCTCCTCAAGGGGGACTGAGCCCAACTTCTCCGAAATGACGATTTTTCCCGTCGTCATAGGCATGTGCTCAGCATACTTCCAAAGGTTAACATCTGAGCACAAGGGAAGGTCTTTCACGCTGAGCTTCTTCTGGGGCCCACGTGATGCTGCAAGTCTCCGCATCTCCAGCTCCATTGCAACCGCCTTCTCATTATTCTCCCTCTGCATCTGTTGGATCATTCCAACGATGGAGGAAAGGGTCTTTCCCAGCTCATCTGGGAGAGAGGACGATGTTGAGGGAATAGGTTCAGTGGCCTGAACCGGAGTAGCCGACACCTCTTCGACCTCTTCCTCTTCATTGTCTGGAGCCTGCTCTTCATCCTGGTCTTCCGCCAGAAGGTCATCTTCCAGACGCTCGGACACCTCCGACATCCTATCGTCCAATTGGATGATCTGCAGGACATCCGCGACTTCAGAATCCACAGGGATCTGAACCACTGGTATCTCCACTTGGGGCTGGGGAATCACTGCATCAGCTGACGCCCTGGGGAAAAGGTAAGCCCTCATCTTCTCACTTGGAAGATAAGGCCCAGAAGTGTACTTCTGAAAGCCCCTTACCCAGGTACGAAGCTTCTCCCTTGCTGCGTCCCATGACTCCGCCGTCTTAGGGGAATAAAAAGCCACAGTAATCAGGTTTGTGCACACGGTACATACCTGCGGGTCCCAATACTGGAGATCACCTTTGGAGACTGCGCATGCTGCGTGCCTCCTACACAAATCATGTCCGCAGAAGTTCTTGCTGCGGACGTTGCAGAAAATGATTCCACACTTCGGATGGTCCTCCTGTAAAGAGAAGAAAAATCCATGAGTATCAAGTGAACTACGAATCACTGGATATACATAGCTTAGCACAACTAAACTAGAAAGGAAAGACACACACTTGTATTTCCCCACACAGTCAATTGCTGCAACCTTCCAGATAATAAAATCGTATGGCCAATCTATTCTAGAACAGCCAATGAATAGTTTCCAGAGGAAACAGGTGTAGCTCACACCCAAAAAATTATTTTAAAATACTGGATAGTAGACAAGAAAGAACTCACTTTCTTTATCTGTAAGGTTACACCAAAGGGCTGTGCGAGACAACACAGAAGTGTTAGAAAAAACTTGGTGTTGTAACAAATACTATACTATAGTTTTCTCCCTACAGCATATACTATACTGAAAAATACTGGCTACAGTATAGAAGGTAATGTGCCGGCCGGCACACACCCTAACTAGTTCCAAAGTATACTACCTAAGAACTATAAGGTGGAAGAACGCTGGTTCAAATGCATGTGTCGGCCGGCAATGAGTGCCGGCCGGCAACTGTGATATATAGCCGGCCGGCAAAGGTATACAACCAATGCTGGCCGGCAGCAAAAGAACCAGAGAACTCCGACTGCCCGGCTGCCGGCCACTCAGGTCGGCAGCTGGGCTAGAGTACAACACTAGAAGAAAAACAGAATGGATGCCGGGATAAGAGAGTGTATTACCTCATAACCCGACAACCCGAAAGAGTGCACATAAGGAAGGGGAGAATATAACTTCAGGCTTCTTGACCAATGCCATCTGGCTCTACAGACAAACATGGATGAGAGACCAAGGGAGGTCTGGGCAGCACTCAAAGCAGAAGACCCTTGCCGGTCGGCACGCACTGCCGGCCGGCAAGGGACTGAGTCAACTCCACATCCTAACCTATGCTAGGTACAGATGTAGAATGACGGACAGGAATGCAATGGCTAGGCCATCACAAAGGAAAGAGGGGGAAAGGGAGAAGATGATCCTGCCAACCTTGCTCTAATAATGAATCACCCGCAGCCAAGAAAACTCATCTTAGCCTAGGGGAGATACGAGGAGGGAGGCCAGCAATACTTGCCAACTCCCTCGGAACCAAAGCAAGGAAGGCGTTGTTATTCACAGAAAAGAGGATCTTATCCTCCACACCGAGAACAACAACACAGGACTAGTCTGCTAGATCACAAGAAGAAGGAATCATCTCGTACAGAAACCTTCGAAAGTGAACTAAGGAGGCTAAGCCTCCTATGTCTGTTGACAGTCTAGCGAGAGAATCTCAACCACAAGCTAGACATCAACAGACTCAGACTAAGAACTCTGATGTCCTGCCCCCTCCCTGAAGCCAGACTTACTGGAAACAGGAAGGAACAGAACACCCTAATATAGTTGTATCTAAAGTCAATTCAGATAAACCATTAGGGTTAAGCCCAAGGCTTAAACAGAGGGAAAGGGATTGCACACCTTCTCCGAAGAGAAGAGAGCAACCGGGGAGTGTGAGAAAGTATACTAAGGCCCCATAGACAACTAGCCTAGGCGCAAAGAGAATCGATTACCTAAATCACCGAAACTCACTCGTATACTATCTTGGAAGAAATCAACATTATCTTAAATGTATAAAACTGCCTAAAGCTTCAATAAAATTTTAAAACACTCGGAAATCTGAATATCATGCAGGAAAGTACTAGAGCCAAACGACTAGGCTACAAGGCCTAGCGTAGGCCAGAATCGGCAAATCCTTCGCCAAAACAAAAATACTCAAAGCATCATACAGTATTAAGAAATACTATGTAACGCTAAACAGCTAAAATTATTAAAGCAAAACAGCCGGGAACGTCGCTCTGGCTAACTAAATAACTCATACCTAGCGAGCGACAGCGTCCAGGACGCCTCCGGTAGGCAACAGCTCTTGTAACAACGATATCACTATCAATCACTTTTAAAATTACCAAGAGCTTACATTTATACATAAAAGAAATAATACTCAACCTATCAGAAGCAGAAGAAGTTGGAGAAAGCATTATAAGTTGAAATAATCCAAGAATTGCGAGAAACACAGGGAAAAAACACAGAGTTGTTGAGCTACGCAAAAAGGAATACAGATGGCGCCGTGAGCTGCGCAATGCACGCTTACGAAACGGGAGAGGAGAGATACCTTGCGAGCGGCTCTCCTTTCTTTCTCGTTTTCGTTTTCTTGCCAATTGACCCCTTCGAAGTGTTAACTCTGTTCGGGGTGCAGATTGCTATGTGGTATGTCAAGAATATTTCCTCTGATATTTCGCGATATCCCTGGTTCTTTTATTAGGGATATTAGCTCCAGGAGTTAGAATTCTGGGTACCTTAAAGTAAATTCTCTGGGAATATCGCCGTAGTTATAATATACCCAAGGAAGCTACCGTTTAGGAACTTCCATCAGGACGACATGGCTTGAGCCCAAAAAAGGAATTAGAAGAGAGATATGATCAAAAGAAGAAGGAAGTACAAGAAATGATGAAGAAGGATATTACTATATTTGAAAAAATTTAACAGAAGAAATAAAAATGGATAAAAATAAAAAACTCTGGGAAAATATTGATAGAATAAGTTTTATGTTGCTTGAATATTGTCTGGTGATTTAGCACATTACTCGCCTAGAAATAATACAGTAAATTATTACAATAATACATAACAGTGTCCTTGACATAGTAAAAATCTTTTTGAATCTAATCTCTCAGGGGGTTTTCCTCTCTTAATCCTATTAGGAAGCATTCTAACTTCATCTTGTACTTGTACATGAATTGATTCTGAATCTACATTTGATGTTGGAGCATCTTGGTTAATATTTGACTCATTGGAGCTAACTACTTCTGAAAGTTTTCCATCTCTAACATTAACATACCCTACTGTACTTCTGTTTAATGGCTGTAATTGATCAATATGACGTTTTACAATATTTCATCCAACTTGAACTCATAATGTAAATTTCCTATCTCTCTTACAATCTCTCCTGGTACCCACTTCTCTGGAGTGTTGTACGATCTTACAATGACATTAGATAAAGGTAAAAAATGTCTTAACTCTGGTAAATTTTCAACTTGTTTATACCCTTTATCTTCTAAATCACTTTGTAAACTTGGATACAACAAATCTAACTTACACCTTAAACTCATCCCTATCAACAAATTTGACGGTGTCACGCCTGTTGTGCTGTGCGGTGTTGTTCTAAAAGACAATATAAACTTTAATACATGCAAAAACATGTTACCTGAATTTGCTTTTCTACACTTCATATTATGTTTAAATGTTTAAACAAATCTTTCAGCCTCTCCATTGGTAGAGGGATGATATGTTGCTGAAAATGTATGTTTTATTTCATTGACGTTACAAAATTCTTTAAACTTTTGTGAGGTAAATTGTGGACCATTATCTGTAACAATTCTTTCTGGAATACCATGTGTAGAAAACATTTGCATTATATCTTTTATTGTGGCATAAGACGTTGTTGTCTTCATAGGAATGACTTCTGGCCACTTACTGAAAGCATCTACAACCATTGAAAATAAATAATTTAAAAAAGGACCTTTAAAATATATATGCACTGTTTGCCATGGATACCTGGGTAACTCCCATGGGTGTATTCTAGCAAAATGAGGATTGTTCTGTTGCATAACACAATTCATACAATTCCTTATATAAGGTTTCGCATCTTTATCTACACCTAGCCACTATACAAAAGTTCTTGCAATTTAATTTGATCTTACAATACCTTGGTGATCAGCATGTATTTCAGACAAAACCTTATTCCTCAGTGAATTAGGAGTAACTACCCTTGAACCTCTCATACCATATATCCTTATAGGGTTTACAATTTTCCTCTTTTCCACCTAAGTCCCTACCTGTCATTAAACTCTCTAAAACCTTACAAAGTACTGGGTCTCTCTTGGAACTGTGTGCTACATCCTTTGCTGTAATGAGAAATTAACAGAATTCTGTAATCATACTCTTCTGGAGCTTTGTCTACTGGTAATCTAGATAAAGCATCTGCATTAGCCATCTTTGATGTTGGACGGTATTCTATATCAATTGTACAGCTTTAATCTTTGCTTTAGTTTTGTGAATACCCTTGCCATTAATTACAAAACCTAAGTATTCCACCGAATCCACTTCTAAAATACATTTGCTCTTATTTACTCAAATATTATGTTCCTTTGACTTCTTCAGAACTGTTTGCAATCTTTCTCTATGTTCTCTTGTGTCTTTACCAGCAATTAAAATATCATCTATAAAAAGGAATACTCCTTGCATTTCTGAAAAAATCTTATCCCTAGTTTGTTGCCATATAGCTGGACAACTCCATAAGGTAATCTCTTTGGCCTAAACAAACCTAAGGATGTATTTACTGTACATAATTCTTATGAACTTTCATCCATGGGAAGATGTTGAAATGCTTGTCTTAAATCTAACTTAGAAAAAACACTACATCCTGACATAGTTGCAAACATGTCTTTCGAATTTGGTAATGGATGTTGAGCTACTTTCAGTTGTGGATTCAACATTACTTTGTAATCTCCACATAACCTAACCTAACCATTCACTATCACATTAGGTACTAATGGAGTAGCCCAATCTGAATATGTAACCTTTTCCCATAAACCTTCCTTTTCTAATCTCCTGATTTCTGTTTCAACTGAACTTTTCAATGCATACGGTACTGTTCTGGGATCATAAAATCTAGGAGCACTGTCAGGTTTCAAAACTAAAAGTGCCTTTGCGTTCTTTACTGTACCTACTTTATCTTCCAATACGTCTTGAAACTCTGATAGGATATTATCCAGAGACATTTCATTTTTTGTGTTCATCTTGTCTACCTGTAACCTTCAAAATACTAGGCCAATCTAACTTCAAATACTGTAGCCAATCTAAACCTAGCAAAGTTTGTCCATTACCTTTTACTACTGTTAATGGCATTCTCTCTAATTTTTGTTCTTTGTACTGTACTTCTACATTCGAAGCACCAATTACCTGAATATCAAAACTATTATAAACTTTCAAAACTCTATTTATACCTTCTAATGACAAATTAGGAATGCTTTTAGACGTTTTTTCAGACATAATTGATACATCAGCTGCTGTGTCAACTTGCATCAAAATTGGTTTACCATTTATTATTACTTCTACCATGATATGTTTCTTTGCACCTTTGTTGACGGAATTAATGCGAAAGGCAAAATCAGTTTCTGACCTAACCTGATTATCATGAACATTTTCCGCATTATTCTCTTGACCCAAAGTATCAACTGTAGCATTTATCTTCTTTGCATACTGGTTAGGGAATCTACAAGTAGTTGCAAAATTACCCATCTCTACAATTCTGGCATGTTTGTCCAGTAGCAGGACATTTCTTTGCTTCGTATGCATGATGATCAGTTTTACCACACCTATAACACTTGGGTTTATCCTGTTTTTTTTTCTGTGTATAGGCCTTATTCTGATATTTATGAACAATAGTGTTAGGCCCTTTTCTATGACTAGGCTATGACATA
Organism: Palaemon carinicauda; assembly: GCF_036898095.1. Taxonomy (NCBI): domain Eukaryota; kingdom Metazoa; phylum Arthropoda; class Malacostraca; order Decapoda; family Palaemonidae; genus Palaemon; species Palaemon carinicauda. Next base: position 27,412,669 of record NC_090749.1, on the reverse strand, counting down.
TTCCTTCTCTGATTCTCATTGTTTTTCCACTTAGAACCTATTGTATTAATTTTAGAATTTTCCATTCTATTGCTTGTAGAACTACCTATTTTGTTACTTTGCCTATTTGATGTTTCTAAAGCTTTGTCTATTATCAATACCTTTTCTAATGTTAAATCTTCATCTTGCAATAATTTCTTTCTTAGCTCTTGTGATGTGCAACGTGCAATAACTTGATCTATGATAACATATTCTAATTCTAGAAATTCACAGGAAACAGCTAAATTCTTTAGTCTAGTCACAAATGAATCAAAACTTTCATTTTTTTTTCTGATATGTCTGTGCTGTAAATTTATACCTTTCAAAAAATGTATTGACCTGATGAGCAAAATATGTGGTAAGAGCCTTAATTGCAGCTTCACTTGTGTCATCCCTAGGCTGCAATGTCTTATACACTTCCCAAACTTCTCTACCTGTTGTATGAAGTAATAATGCCTTCATTTGGGCATCCTTCATATTCCCAAATGCTTCTAAATAAATCTTAAATTCCTCACACCACTGTTGCCATCGTTTTGCAACAGAATTGGGTTCAGCTGTGATGCTAAATCGTTCAGGATATTCAATGTCAAGAGGCATTGTGACTTCTTGCCTTAATTAGCTTAGGCTACTCTTCTAAAGTCACCTTGTAATTTCCTACCTTTTTCATATTCTACCCAATTTTAAAATTCACTTTGTTTTCTTGTTTTGTTTGCTTGTATTTGATGAAATTCTTCTTGTCGGCTGCATGGGAAATCCTCATTGGGCTTTTTCTCCTGCTTCTATTGCAATAATTTTTCTTCTGCTTCTCTATGATCTCTGCGTGTATTCGTCATCCGGTCGTCGCCAATTTTGTATTGGTTGCATACTGTCTGGTGATTTCTGGATATTACTCACCTGTAAATGAGTGAATAATTATTAGCAATTATCCAGGGGATTCCATCTGGGTTGTCAATTTTTTAATGTTGATAAGTTCAATCAAACACAGATGTATAAGTAAAGTTTTAAAGTATAATAAGAGGCTATATTACTCTGGCTCTGGGGTTCCTACAACCAACTCCCAATTGAGCGTCGAAATCTCATAAACAATCTCAAAAACCAAAACATAAGAGCAAACATAAGTATAAAAGTATAAAAAATCACATCCTATCTTTGAGGTAATTAATAAATGATTGAACCCTAATTTCAAAATACATCATTTCAGTTATGTACAATCTTAAACATGTTTTATCAATGCAATATTGCGCTTAATATACGTAACATTTGAGGTAACACAGTACATTATTACAATAATACATAACAGATATCATTGACTTGTTAGGCTTTGTTCTCCAACTATTTTAACCTTTCTTACTTACTATTAAAGCTCTCTGTGAAAAATCCAGTTGCCGTTGAGGTCTTAAAACTGGATGAAACAGGACTCAGGGTCCAAACCTTTCCAAGTTTTGCCATCCCTGGCAAGTGGCATAGGGCTGCTAGGCTTAGTGGCTATAAGCCAAGGATAGGGATAGGTGCTAGGCGATAGGATCTTGCTAACCTAGCGTAGATAAGCCAGGAATTCAAAAGACAATATAGTTTTAATAAAGTAATAGGAGTGTACTTTGTTTTATTCTACCCTAAACCTCCCTACCTGCAGGAGTAGACTGCTGGGCCATCTTAGTGCTTTGAAAGCATTAAGGAGGCTCCCCAGCTGCTATCTGTGCAGGTTAGTATTTAGATAAACAGAGAAAGTCTCTGCACTGCTCTACTAATAGGCTAGAAAGGGCCTCCCCCAATTAACCGTTCTGTTTCAGAGTCTGTACATTTCATCTTTCTAACTCCTACTATAACTCTGTCTGGGGCCTTAGGGCTTAAAGGGTTGGACAACCCGACCAGACGCACTGTCTGTCTTCTAACCCTCCCCCCCCCCTTCTATGGACTTGGAGAGGAATTGATCATGGAAGAAATACAAGATATGGCTTGTGACCAACCGAATAGAAAAAGGGCTCAAGAAGACCTGGAACAGGACGAGGAGTCACAAGAATGGACCCAAGTGACCAGGAAAATGATGCTGGCTAAGAGAAACCCTGCCCCTCCCCTGCTGAAACCGGACCCCAAAACACTGAGGGAAACCCAAACTCAACTGAAGAAAACAAAACATACTTTTTCAAAGTTTTACCTGGCAACTCCTCTTTCAAGGCTATTACAGCCTTTGAGCAAAAACAGAGAAACCTAAAAATAGTTGTAAAGCCAAGAAGGCAAGGGCAGTGGACCATCTCCAACAAGGATGCAAGAGCCATGATTACTCTGAGAAGCACCTCAGATATTAAACTGCAGGAGCTCAGAGAGGAAGAAAAAATAAAAAAGGCTGTTGTAGTGGGCTACCCCACTGACATTATGGAAAGCCATCTTACAAAACTGTCCAATATAACTGCGGCAGAACGAATAAGGCTGGTTACCTAACCAAAGCTATCCTTGTGACTTTTAAGGGACCTCACCCCAATAAAGTTTATCTGGGCATCCTCGGAAGTTTGTGTTAAGAAATACTACCCAGACCCCCTAAGATGCTACAACTGCCAAAAATTTGGCCACCACAAGGACCAGTGTCAGGCCAAATTTCCCACCTGTGCGGTGTGTAGCCAAAGTCACCCCACGCAGGAATGCATAGATAAGAAGGCGGTAGGTATCCCTACCGCGCCTAAATGCCCTAATTGCAAAAAGGGCCATACTGCAAGGGCTTGGGGATGCCACGAAATGGTAGCAAGGGAAATTGCTGCCCTCCCCAAGGTGAAAAGAGAAGAGCCGAGAGGAAGGGTGGCTCCCAAACCTCTACCAAGAAGGAGGTTTTATTCGCAAGAAGAACTTAAGAAAAGCTCTAGAGCTAGATCCTCCTCTAGAGCCCCAACTTCAACATTTCAGGCCCCAAAACCAATGCCCAGAACCATTTTCATTAGGACCACAGTCCTAAAGGAAAAACTTACTGACCTAGTCACACAGGCTGTGACTGGCAAAATCAATGCTGAAGCCATAGCAGCCAGCATTGAATAAGTCCTTATGGATTTCATTTCCAAACCCGAGTCCGTCCACCCCGCCCCCCCCTCTCATGCTGTCAAGGAGATCAGCTCTCATACCACAAACTACACACCTCCCACTCCATCTCCTCAATCACCCATACCTTCCACGTCTGCCACACCATACCCCACCCCTATCATCCCACCATCACTTCATCCATTCTCACCTCATCCACCCCATCCTACGAGGTCAAGGCAATTGCCTTTGGCCCTAGGGACCCTAGGCAATTCAGTTCAACTTACATACAGGAATAAGAGTCCTTAACTGGAACTCAGCCGGAGTAAGACCGAAAATATCCACCTTAACTGCAGTATGCAAAACAGAGGGTATATATGTAATCCTGTTACAAGAAACTTCTAACAACAGGAAAAAACTCAGAATTGCCGGTTACAGCACCTACACCACACCACAGATAGGCACAGACAAAGGCTTAGCTACACTAGTCAAAAGAACTATACCAACAAGGTTACATAACCAAATTCCTTGCGGTTCCAATGCAGAGACACTGGCAGTAACAATAATATTACAGAACCAAAAAGTAGAAATATAACATATACAGGAAGATGAATAGGGAAGACACAGGAGAGCTGCAACTGACACAACTCTTTGTTCATGCAGAAAGAATACCAACAATTATATGTGGGGATTTTAATGCAAATCATCCAATATTATCATCCCCATCAAAAACAAACCCTTCAGGGGAACGCATAGCCTTCGCCCTGGAGGAATTTGAAGGATTCGCTCTTCTAAGCACAGGGCAGCCTACACACTTAAGAGGAGGCAGACTAGATCTGATCTTTGCTACAACAGCAATAAGACATCTAACCAAATGGCGAGTGCACTCAACCCTGATTAGTGACCACTTTGCCACAGTAACAGAATTGGAGATACAACAATTACCTCCAATTCCACCACCTCCCCAAGATGGTATCAAGACATAGCAGACTGGGTCTGCTTCCAACCAGCCATAGAGGAATTGGCAGTAAGCTACAATCCTCCAGAAGACGTAGATCAACTAAAAAAAGACCTAGTTGCTGCATTTCACAATGCAGCTAACAAAGCTAAGCCCCTAAAGGCAGCAAGAGGTAACCACACATACAAAGACTCCTGGTACTACTGCCCAGAAGTCAAAAGACTAAAAACAAGACTAAATAGTGTCACAAAAATATACAGAAGAAGATCCACAGTAGAAAACAGAGAACTACTGTAAACAGTTAAAAATGAAACACAACAAAGAATCCATGAAATAAGAATAAAAAAAAATTGATGGAATGGTGTTAAAACTTGTCAGAGTACACAACACACAGAGCTATGGAAATGGCTACACACAGTAGCCGGAAAAAAGAAAATTCTAATTGCAAAGCACCTACACCCACAAAAGGATCCAGAAAAAATTGGAACAGCCTTTGCAAACAGGACACTGTCAGCTAATCTCTCCCCTGAGACCACAGTGCTGTAAGAGCAACTGTCACCAGCCAGGTGGGAAGAGATCAACACAGCCTGCCACTTACAGGATGACGCAGACACCCCATACACAGTCGAGTAACTAAGAGCAGTACACAAGACAGGAAAAGACACTGCACCAGGAGCAGACAGGATCATCTACGCAATAATCAAACACATGGGTCCAACAGGAGAAACCGCATTCCTGAGGTTGATAAACAGAACACACCTTAAGCACACAAGGCCTCAAGCCTGAAGGCAACAAGATACACAGCCAATCACAAAGCCAAAGGATCCAGAAAATCCCAAACCAATAGCCTTAGTATTCTGTATGGAAAAGACAGGAGAAAAAATGGTCCTAAACTGAATGAAATACAAAATTGGCCCCTTACACAAGCAGCTATATGCATATCAGGAGGGAATTGGAACTTCTGAATGCATTACTGACGTTTTAAGCTGCATAAACCAAAAAAGCAACAATAGTCTTCATAGAGTTTGAAAAAGCTTTTGACCTTGCAAGCCCAGCAGCAATGCTGCAATCAGTGATCAGAAAAGGAGTTAAAGGTCAGCTTTTAGCTTGGACTTAAAACTATGTGCTAGGAAGACAAGCTAGAGTTATATTCCAAGGAGTGATTTCCACCTTTCACGAATAGGAAAATGGCACACCACAAGGAGGGGTTCTCAACCCCCTCCTTTTCAACATCCTTATGGAAAATATATCCTTACTCCAACTTCCTGAAGGAGTAGAGATATTTATCTATGTGGATGACGTATGTGTAGTTGCTAGAGGATCAGTCAGGATGGTCAAAATGCAAAGAGCACTCAATGCCATCAGTCACAAGTCCAATGAGCTAGGACTAAAAATAAACATTGGCCAAACCAAGGCTATGGCAATCAAAGCCCCAAACCCCCTGCACCCACTCAAAATAGGAATGGAGCCCCTAGAGTGCGTGGACAGTTACATATACCTGGGAGTTGTAATAGACAAGCAACTCACCTTCAGGGAGAAAGTCAAGTATCTCAAAGAAAAAGCGGGTGCCAGACTGGCAGCCATGAGATATATGTCTGAACTCAATGACGGAGCAAATGAGCATGTTCAAAAGATATACTACTTTGCCTGTTCCAGAGCGCTAGTGGAATATGCCGCTCCAACCATTACAAACCTAACAGATACTCAAAAAGTCTCGATAGAGGTAATTCAAAACAATGCCATGCAGCTCATACTAGGAGCCCCAATATGGACAAGACTTCAACCTATGGATGGTGACTGGACTACCATCTCTAGAAGACAGGATTGCACAAAGAAATGCTTCCACTATTGCAAAGATGTTCCTCTATAACCAAAAAGAGTGTGAGAGAGAAACTATCAAAGCACCATGAAGTTCAAACCCCAAGCTCTTATGGCAAAGACCATAGCAATATCATAAAGAGCCTGAGCCTAATTGAAGACATCCTACAGCTAAGCCCAGACTCAGCGCAGGGTGCACTGCACATTCCACCTTGGAAGAAACTAGTAGCAACCTACAGATATACCAAGCTTCCCAGGGCAAAGGAAAGTTGCACAATGGAGGAGCTTAGAAATGTAGCTCAGGCAGCAATCCGCTTAGCAGAAACAGCTGGGGCATAGATCTACTATACTGACTGTACAGTAGACCCTAGAACCCAAACAGTGGGAGCTTCAGTTTTCTCCAGCAACTTCACAGCCTGCTGGAGGATATCAAATAATGTCTCCACCATGCCGACAGAGCTGGTTGCAATAAAACAAGCACTACAATACTCTACTGAAAATGAGGAAGGACCAGTAGTCATACATATTGATTCACAAACCTCAATGCAAGCCTTGCAACAGGAAAAGAATAAAGAAAACAAGGCCCTGCTAGCTGATATTAAATAAATTTTATATCAGCACAATGAAAGAGATAGACAAGTAACTCTAAACTGGATCACCAGTCACATCGGGATACCAGGGAATGAGAAGACTGATGAACTAGCCAAAAGCACCAGACACATTCAAAGTGTACAGGTGCATATATAGCCTGCATTAAAACAATTTAAAAACAAAGTAAAGTCATATCTCAAAGACAACTTAAACAAGGAACTACACAAGTGGATAAGGAGTGGATCTCCCTCTGCCACATGGTACAAATGGGCCACGGAGCTAGAGCCTCCACCCATAGACAGATACACCCCAAGAGATCAGGCTGTTTGTATACACCGGCTCAGACTGGGAAATCCATGATGACGTTCAAAGACCATGTGATCACTGTGATGTCACACCACAACAGGGCCTCCTGCACTACCTCCTAAAGTGTATGGAAACGACACAGCTGAGAGGTGATCTACAGGTAGACACCAATTCACCACAGCCCTGGCAGGCCGCAGCCACACTGAGAAAAGCAATTGTTCAAAATATAGAGAGAAACAGACAATTGCTTTCAAGAATACCTCTGTCAAGGTCATTACCTCAGAATATTCATTCAACCATCTCATCCCCTCACTGTAAGGCCCTATTCACATCATCTTCTGTATTTTCTGAACTTACTCTACTACTAGATATTTTCTGCAGGGACCCTATGGAGTAAAGGGTTGGATAACCCCACCTGCAACCTTTCCCTACTATTCAAAGGCCTTATACCCCATTTTTCCAACTACCACTATTCGTGACATGATGGCCCTCTCTCACTGAGTCCAGTACGTTTTGGCGCCGCTCTTTTGGCGACGATGATTTGGCGCCGCCGCTTTGGCGCTAAATTGTTTTGGCGCTCGTTATTTTGGCGCTAGCCCATTTGGCGCCAGCTTGAAAATTCTCTGACCTATATATATATATATATATATATATATATATATATATATATATGTGTATATATATATATATATATATATATATATATATATATATATACACATGTGTGTGTTTATATTTAGTGCATGGGTAAAAAATAACATAAAAATAAAATAGTTCTATTTATTTTCAGCAATACATTATTAAAATGCTACAAAAATGAAAAATAAAAATGAAATATTTTCACCAATATGTTAATGCATTTCATAGTTATATGCCAAACCACGTAAGTATTCCAGTGGTTCTCGTGAATCAAACTGCTGTACTATAGTTAAAATCGTTCATCAGTCTTAATGTATTTTAAGCGTTTTCGAGCAGGAGGATTCCCAGCCATTAGTTGTTCATAATAAGAATCGCGTCCTTTCTGAATTCTCTTTATGCCATCGATGAATTTCCATATAACTGGGTGGTTCATTCCAAGTTCTGCATAGATTTTCCTGTGCGTAGTTTCAGCATGATTGTTTGTCTTGTCCTCATCTAATATCGTTCGACTGTACATATTCCACTTTTATGTAAGGAAAAGTGGTGAACGTCGGCCATTTCCCCTCCTCAGAGGTCTTCCTACATAACTATCTTCGACCCAGTTCATTAACGACTGGAGTTCATCAGGTAAATATTGCGCCAAAGCATCGATGTAAACATCCATGTGAGAAATAGGTACAAAATATAAAGCAACGATCGTTTTGGCTTTTACTGAGAAGTCGGGGTCATTATTATATAAATGTTGGAGCCCAAGTTGTTTCAGGTGCTTATGAATATTATTTACTTCTTTCACTACTTCCTGGTTCTTAGTATGAATACACCCTTTACACTTATTTCTTGATTCACACCTCCAAAACTTGAGAGAAAGATCGTTTTTGCTACATTTGTCAAACACATACATATATCCGTTGTGTGAAAATTTTGGCTTGCCTCTATTGTTTAAGATTTTTTTCGGCCATTTAAGGTATGAGCTGTACAAGAAACTAAAGAAAAGCGTTTTCCAATATAAAAAGACTTGAATATGGTAACAACTAGTCTACTATTATAATTCCCAAATCAGACAAGCCTTTGGCGTAATGAGATGATAACTAAACGAGACACTGGTAAAATTATGTGATAACTAAACAAGACTTGAATATCGTAATAACTGGTTTAATATTACAATTCTCAAATCAGACGAGCCTTTGGTGTAATGATGTAATCACTAAACGAGACCCAAAATTGCGGATGGTCCTTAAGTTTGATTCTTGGTGCCAAAACAGCTCATCGCCAAAAGAATGAGTGCCAAACGGTCTATCGCCAAAATGGCGGCGCCAAATCGTCAGCGCCAAAGAGTCGGCGCCAAATCGTCCTGTTCCGCTCTCACTACCTCCATCATCCTTACCCTGTTCACAACTATCTATACTACTAAAAACTTTTCAAATTTCCCTATAAATGATCAACCTACCTTACAATTTATAGGTTACCTACGGGCTGACCAAGGGAAAGGCCCGTGCCAACAAGAAGAGTTGGCTGTAATACACTACTGGGCCGCACACACAGACATAAAAAGGGCTGTAGTTTGGGGTTGGGATTAGGAGTTTATTTTCATTGTGGGTAGGGGAAAGCTTATGTGATAAAAATCCCCACAATAAAAGCAGACGTCTTTTGTTTATGGTGGTGAGAGGAAAATGGCAATGTAAAATCCCTCATAAAATGGGATTTCGGCAGCTTTAAGGGGCAATAAAGACAACGACGGCCTTGAGGTTGGTCAGCCCCACGCGTTCACTGTACATCAAATTCGGCTTCGTTATTGGGTTGTTAAGGAAACTTTAACGAAGAATATGGGACATGGCATATCATCTCTTGGGTTTCGTTACAGAAAAGCATTGATAATGTCAATGCACACATCTACGATATAAAATGTGTTGACAACATCAACGTGATGAAGCAACTTGCAATGGCCATTTACATCTATCCGTTTTAATTAAGTTTTCTCGCTCTTGAAAAAGTTTACTACGTAATTGGAAAATTAATAAAAACAGCAATTTTCTTATTATAATGAAACCTTCACAAAATTATGAACTTTAAAAACTTCAACCAAAAAACAACTAAGAAATTGAATAAGATATAATAAAATGACTTCATGTATTGCTGCTTAAATCAAAATCAATGCTGTTGTTGCTGCTGTCGAAGATGATCACCTTAAATAGAGGTCAAAGCGATGGCCCAGCATCTCCAACTTCCAATTACCATCTTCAAGAACCCCTAGATAAATATGAAATCCCAAATATCGTTTATACTTCAAATGGTAACTTAAACTATCGAAATCACTAATAAATTATTCAAACATAGGAATGCCATTCAAATATATGTATTATATCAATAATGAATTTCACTTAACACTATCAAAATAATAATTACCTAAAGGCAATGGTCCACTTTGCGTATTAAGTATATTACTTTTATACAACGAGCCAAATTTACAGTAAGGCCGAACGAATAACCACCTAAGTAGTAAAAACAACGAATGTAAATAAACTACTAATTAAAGTAAAAGTGGCAAAATGATAGAATACCAAATTATGATACAACACTTAAATTATCTAACCAGCACAAAATAGATGAAGATAAATGAATATCTTAACTATGACTGGGAAATTATAATATGGCAATCCCGTAAAATTGTAAATGATATAAATATTATCCAAGGGTATATTTATTTGTGGGGGCTAAAAAGCAAAGCAAGGGACTTTCATTATGAAATGAACTATGGATTATAAATCATAAAATTTAAATGACCTTTAAAAATGATGACGTACATCACAACCCATACTTTCTGTTTGTAAATGTAACAAATCACAATTGCTTTGCTGGTTCTTGTTAAGGCTTCCAAGCAGAAGGCAACGTAAGATGAGGATCCATGGTACAGATCACTTATTTTTTCACCATGACGATAAAGAGGTAAGTAAATTCAGTGTTGTCACTGGTGAAGATGGCTAAGAACTACTTATATTTTCATTAAAAGCCGTCCTCTTCTCCTTTCTGTAAGGAATATATAACGAGCAACAAATCTCTTCAATGACCCAAACCATCTTAATTTTAATAGGTTATTAAGGAATTGTCATTATTTTATGTAAACAAAAATATCTAAATATTATAAATGCAAGTTAAAATAAAAACAATCATTTACACATTTACCAGATTACCATATTATAAAAAGAAACAGAGAACAAAAAATAGGTTAAGTGTTATTTTTCAACAGAAACAAATTGTTTGGCGCTACCATTCAAACAGCTACAACAATTAACATCTTAAAAAGTCTTCACAAATCTGTTTTAATGCAAAATGTATAAAGTTAATCTTAAACACTTTAAAACGTTCTCCCCAGTCATACAACATAATTAAGTGTATCATTCTCTCATTACAAAACTATATTTGCATCATAATTATTTGCTTGATAACACAATGCATTGCATGTAATTAAGAAAGGCATCAGCTACAGATGTAATATCTACTTTGAACATCAGCTCGTATTTGACCCTGGATTGAAGAATTGCAAGTTAATGCATTGATCGATGAAAGATTAGTTCTAATTATTTTGCAAAAGTCAAATGGCTACAGGAGGCTATGCAATGTCGGCCTTTCCCTTACCAAGAACAAGAGACAGGAAAAAGACGAAAGGGCAGAAGACGAATGCAGGATGATTATACTCTCGTCCAACTCTCTGTCCTAACTCATATTGCCGACATAAATGCAGATCTGAAACGTAACAAATAATTCTCTGGGAAAGTAAAAAAAGGTAACATTAGACATCTACTATCACAATAGTTGGAATTTTTTAGATATTATCATCGACACCTAAAATATCTTGGGAATGTAACCAAACATAACGGTAACCGTCAAAGTGCCAAAAGAGAAAAATATTTTAGAATCAAATAATTTCTCTCATATTAATATATCGGCTGATGGAAACACTTATCTTTTGATAGAAGATTGATTGACTCACGATCTATTAAATAGGTCATAATATATATATTTTTTCCCCATTTATGTTAATAGAGTAGAAATGTTACAGAAACTTTGAAAAATTTTGAATCTTCTTTAAGAGACTTCCCCATATTTGTCAGGGTAATCCATTTTGGTTTTCAATTTTAAAGATAGGACGATATTGCTAGCCCTCCTCTATCTATCTATCTATTATCTGTCTATCTATAAATTTATCTATCTATCTATCTATCTATCTATTTCATATTGTACTGTATTGTATTGTGCTTTTTCTAAGAATCTAAGCTGAACGACATTGTTTGCAATGCTTTTAATCTTAATTTATTTCTCCAATAATTATCTGCAACTAACTATACATCCCTTTCTGATGTCCACAGAGGAATACACGATTGATGAGGACACAGGTGTCATAAATTAAGAAAGTATTATTCCTGCACCCACTGCCTGGCCCCAGTGCAAAATCTCATCTCAAATCCTATTCGAAAACTTTCCCTTCTTTTTTCTCGATACTTTTTATAATATGCCGATGGTGCAATTATTGTCAGGTCTGATCCCCTTTCCCTTTGTAACCAATAATCTTTAATCCATACATTCCAATTTCCTCATTTTATCCTATATATCTTGCACCCTACATACTCTCTCTCTCTCTCTATCTCTCTATCTCTCTCTCTCTCTCTCTCTCTCTCTCTCTCTCTCTCTCTCTCTCTCTCTCTCTCTGAGCTTTGTTTCCTGGGTAACATCAATTCGTAATTAGAGATTAAAACGTAAAATTCATAAAGATTTTCCTTCAACTTAAAGAAAACACTTAACTGGATATACAGTAGGCAATCATCTCTCTCTCTCTCTCTCTCTCTCTCTCTCTCTCTCTCTCTCTCTGAGCTTTGTTTCCTGGGTAACATCAATTCGTAATTAGAGATTAAAACGTAAAATTCATAAAGATTTTCCTTCAACTTAAAGAAAACACTTAACTGGATATACAGTACGCAATCATCTCTCTCTCTCTCTCTCTCTCTCTCTCTCTCTCTCTCTCTCTCTCTCTCTGAGCTTTGTTTCCTGGGTAACATCAATTCGTAATTAGAGATTAAAACGTAAAATTCATAAAGATTTTCCTTCAACTTAAAGAAAACACTTAACTGGATATACAGTAGGCAATCATCTCTCTCTCTCTCTCTCTCTCTCTCTCTCTCTCTCTCTCTCTCTCTGAGCTTTGTTTCCTGGGTAACATCAATTCGTAATTAGAGATTAAAACGTAAAATTCATAAAGATTTTCCTTCAACTTAAAGAAAACACTTAACTGGATATACAGTAGGCAATCATCTCTCTCTCTCTCTCTCTCTCTCTCTCTCTCTCTCTGAGCTTTGTTTCCTGGGTAACATCAATTCGTAATTAGAGATTAAAACGTAAAATTCATAAAGATTTTCCTTCAACTTAAAGAAAACACTTAACTGGATATACAGTAGGCAATCATCTCTCTCTCTCTCTCTCTCTCTCTCTCTCTCTCTCTCTGAGCTTTGTTTCCTGGGTAACATCAATTCGTAATTAGAGATTAAAACGTAAAATTCATAAAGATTTTCCTTCAACTTAAAGAAAACACTTAACTGGATATACAGTAGGCAATCATCTCTCTCTCTCTCTCTCTCTCTCTCTCTCTCTCTCTCTCACATACAAACACACATACATACAAACACACACACGCACACACGCACGTACGTGCTGTATTCAACCAGCGAGGTCAAAAGAAAAACGAAGGCTGATATAACCGAAAGAAATTTGTGCCCAACTCTTCCCGAATGGCAACAAAAGGCAGCTAAACACAACGATTAATTTCAGTCTCTTCTCTTACTCGTTGGGAAAGAAGAAACACCAGCTGTTTTGGGATGTGGAGTCAGGGTAGGTAGGCAGACCCCCTCCTCCTACTGTGGGTAGAGGGCCAACCTAGATTGACCCCACCCCCCCCCCCCCACACACACACATACGCTTCTTACCCCTAGGTGTTAATTCTTGAAACCTTTTGGGTAAGATGGTCCGGAGCTTCTTCTCTTAGTAGATTTAAAATTGTTCGAAATCATTAAATAAAGTCTGGTTTATTAGAAACAATTTTGTAAGAGGCTCATCTAAATGACCCCTGATGACCCAATTAGGCTAATTAGACCTTTCCTTTAATAAAGTTCCCCAGTAATAAGAAATGACTTATTCAGGAATCTTCTCTTGGTCCTTATAAGAGAGAGCTGGGATTCAACTTCCTTTCGTAGTTAATCAAATCCAGAGGGAAATCTGATCAGTTGAAAATTTTCATATAAGCAATATAGAAAGGTGGACCTTGAGAGAGAGAGAGAGAGAGAGAGAGAGAGAGAGAGAGAGAGAGAGAGAGAGAGAGAGAGAATCCGAATCAGGGTCATTAGATACAGGCACATCATCTAAGTAGTCCTTTTGTATAGTTAGATCAAACGTCTCTTACTCTTGTAATTTTCTTGATTATCGTTGTTCTGTTCTTCCTCTATTTATTAATTCATGTTCTTGCTGTTGCTGTTGATATTCGCATCAACTTTTGTGAGGAATATCTTTAATCATTCGCTCATATTTACCACTAAAACTATGACTAAACAATTCCTATTCCTTTGGAATGTCGGAATATTCCGCAACATCATAATTGGATCCCAACTTTGGAGGAAAAAAAACTAATTGTTTCAAAGTGTTTTTCTTTTCTATGTCATGAACTTTCCCGTAATTAGTTGTGACGAATTTTTCTGATCCAAATGACCAAAGTTATTGAAATGAATACTAATTCTGTCTTTGTGAGAAAATAGCATTTCCTTGGGCAAGATTATTTCTTTCTAATTTTCAAAGTGAGAAACACTATTAAACTTTCCTTGATTTCTTCTGCTGGAATTCGTTAATCTTCTTTGGTCATTTGAAGAAGTTTTAAAGCAACATCCAGTTACCGTATTGCGTTGAATGGTCTCCAGACCCCGGTGCCAGGTTCTTATGATCCAAATTCGACCTAACTAGTCTTTCTTGCGATCTCCTATGAATAAGGTTGTGTTCCCAAAGGCTTCAGATTCTCTCCAGCAAGAGAGAAATCTCCGATCTCATTAACTTTACATAATTATGATACAATGCAAAAGACTCACTTGCCTTTCAAATGGGACACCTTTCAGGTTATCAATCTCATCTCTCTCTCTCTCTCTCTCTCTCTCTCTCTCTCTCTCTCTCTCTCTCTCTCTCTCTCTCTAGTGCATATCTATGCACGTCCAAGTGTCCTTGAGTTACCCTAATCATTGAATTCTCTTCATCCTAAAAGATCAGCAGATTTCTTTATCCCAAACAAGTCAAAGCCATATGTTTAAAATCCAATTTCTTTCGTCTTAAATAAACCGAGTTCAAATCTTCAGAAAATTGCCCCAAATAAAGTCTTAAGACCAGATTAGCCCCATTTATGGAGAAAACAGATCTGCCTGAGGAACACAGAATCACCAAAAGTCGAAGAAATATGAATCTGGGTTCATCATGCACTTGGTGCAAACAGAGTATTTTCATTGTTTGCAACTTGTATTTCCAAGCATAATAAAAAGTTCTTTTTTTTTTTGACCAAATGAAAAGTGTTATTGATAATATCTCATTCGTAAAACTCTCCACTTCTTAGTACAACCGATGTGTTTCCCTCTATGATCTTGAATAAATACGGGAACCCAAAGCAAAAGGTTATTATACTGTAGCGAAAATTGTTATACATAATAATCTATATAAAGCATAAATGACCAACTGCTGTGTCAATAGTGTAGGGATATTTCAACATGTATGCTTCCCTTCTTTATATACCATTGAAATTTATTTTTCTTTAAGATACAAATAATTTATTGTTCTAAATGGCAATCATTATATAGTATCTACCCTGTCCAACATATTCTTTATCGTAATCTGCAGACCCTTTAGTATTTATAAACCATTAGATTCTCCTTTCACAAAATAGGGCAACAAGATATTAAGTTTTGTCATTCAAACTAAAGCAGGACAAAGGTAACAACTTCCATTTGATTCTTCTTTACGAATATTAATGATGCGTTGATTCCAATAAACACATTTATACTATCAAGCAAAAGACACTTTCTTCTATAAATCTTTAGGATATGAAAGTCCTCCAATAACCAACACTCATTTGAAAAAAAAAAATAAAAAAATCACTTCCCTTTGTGGAATTTGACAATAGCGTTAGAGAGAGAGAGAGAGAGAGGAGAGAGAGAGAAGAGAGAGAGAGAGAGAGAGAGAGAGAGAGAGAGAGAGAGAATGTTAAAAGCCCAAGGGTTCTGACAGGAAGAACAACTCAGTGCAGAAGCGGGATGGAGAAGCAAAGATCAAACTTTAAAAGAGAAATGTTAAAAGTAAGATATATTAAGAAGGGTAAAGATTTATACCAGATAAGAAACGTATAGACGATGAAATAAATCTTTGTTTAGTCAACTCGTGTGTCAATTTGTAATTGTCCACTTAACGATTTGTAACTTGATCTGGTATTCAATCTGTGAATGGACTCTTAGCTAAGATCTCTGGGCTTTGGGGGATTTTACGGTGTTCAGATGCAGGGTTAGGTTCATAACTGTAGGAAAAGCCCTTAGTATTATGTAACAGACTATTCTCTCTCTTTCTCTCTCTCTCTCTCTCCTCTCTCTCTCTCTCTCTCTCTCTCTCTCTCTCTCTCTCTCTCTCTGATACACGCACTCTTACACACAAATCCACACACATGCGCGAGCACGCAGTGTAGGAGTGTGGGTGTATTGTGTCAATGTTTCCTGAATCCTTCCCATTCCATGAAAAGGAACCCAGCCGTCAATCAATCAATCCGATCCCGACGATATCCTTGGCCACAACCTCCCTCCTTCCTTCCCTCCGGAAACTGTTGGTGACTTGTCTTATTGTTATTTACTTATTAATTTCACTACCAAATTGATAAGGTCATATGTTGCAAATGCAAAATATCATCAATATTATATTTTACAGTATTTCATTTCAACAAACTCCCACCCCACCCCCAACAAAGGACATATGTAAGTCATACAATTACATAGTGAATAATTAATCTCCACGATTATTTTGAAGGTATTGATTATTATACTGCTAGCTTAGCTTTGGAAATTCCTTTGGAAGCTAAATCTTTCAAATTGAAAAGATAACTGTTTTAGCGTAGTTATTGAACGTATATTTATGAAGAATTACTTGAAGAATTTCTAGTTCTAAAGAATATATATACAACACAAAGGCATAAAAGAATGAGTTGTACTTTTTGTTATTATGCAAAAGATATTCTTTGTGACTTTGCGCAAAAGATCTCTTATCATAACCTTGCACGAAGCATTAATAACATAGATTTCTTAAGAACAAGACAAAAAATTAATAGATCAAACTAACTACCATGAAACATGGCATAAAAGAGAAGGTATTAATAAAGATGGCATTAATAATGCTCTTCTAAAACTAGCAACCAAACTCAGGTTTTCCTTATTAAGGTTTTAATCCCAAAAGAAATATTATTCCCAAAGGCCAATCAAAGTCTGGTTTTATCTTTGATGCTTTGTAATTATGTCAGTTTATGTTGATCTCACCAAAGGTTATTACGGTTTATTTT
>NC_090749.1:27385729-27390729 GCF_036898095.1 Palaemon carinicauda | reverse complement strand
GATCCTCTCTTAGTGTGCCAGTACCTCCTATTCCTCGATTTGCTAAATTTTCTAGCAATGGTTATGAGGTGAAGAGATTCTCAAACACTGCATGCTGGCCAGCCTGTAAATTGATCTCATTAGACATCTCTACTACGACATTTGGACCTTAGCCCAGTCCTATATCAGGGATTTTAGTGTCAGACCCGCAATAGGGCTCACAATAAAGAAGAGATCCGTCTGAAGTATATGCAGCCCAAACTTTGAAACCAAATCTTACTGGTTTCTCTCTTATAAACTGCTTTGCCCGGTGTTTTCCATAATAAGGGATCATAATTTCATCTATGCTATGGAATTATTGCTGAAGCTGAAGATTGCTGACATTATTGACGTGCTGGAAAAGTGGACTTAACTGAAAATTTAGAATGCCATAATAAAGATAAGGTTTTATTGGTCAATATATTCAGTTCTTCAGTATATCATACAAAAGAGGAGAAATAAATCGACAAACATTATTTATGTGATAAATCATCAAAACCATAATCTGAGATTATAGTATAAAAAGAATCATAACATGTACCTTGTAAAATTGGTCGTCGGTCATTTTCATGTTGTCAGCAAAATGAACACTTCTAAGAATTTTATCAAATATATCTCTCCTAATGCTTTCAGAAACCCAGTAATTGAATACATCAGGAGTTTCAGACCAGTACATTCTTCGGTAGGGAAGTTTGTTGTAGCCAGAAAGTATATGAATAGAAAGAAAAATCTTCACATTTTGTGGTGTGATGTGGTCTTTAGAGAGTGACTTTTGTTCTCCATATTTTGTGATCTGATGATAAAGTTCTTCAATCCATTGTTCAGTCCAGAAGAGATTTATGCAGTCGACATGGGTATTTACTTTTTCTTTCAATTTTTCGATTGCGACGTCTGTGGCGAGAATCCTTCTGGGCAAATGACCAGGATTGCATGCAACTTCATCATCTGAAGCATCCGAGTCTTGGTCAGTGTCTGCATCCGTATCCTCGAAAGGGGGGGGGGGGGGAGATTCACAGAAACATCTACTTCTTTATTGTCACGTTCATCCAGAAGGTTGTAGATTCCATTCAAAGTAAGTGTGCAGACAAGATATATATATATAAATAAATAGATAAATATATAGATAAATAGATAAATATATAAATACCTGTAAATAGATAAATATATATATAAATATATACATATATACATATATATACATATAGATATATACATATATAGATATATACATATATACATAGACAGATAGACAGATAGATAGATAGATAGATATTTATATATATATATATATATATATATATATATATATATATATATATATATATATATATATATATATATATATATATGTGTGTGTGTGTGTGTATGTGTGTGTGTATGTATGTGTTTACCTGCGTATAGACCTATATATTGACATTCACATACATGTACTATCATTTTTGTAGGAACACATATGTTACGTTTGCAAGATAAAACATCAGTGAGCAAGAAAAAATTGCATCAGTTTTTCTTATAAAACTCCTGTGGAGCTGAGTAGCAAACAAAGAATTGAGTTCATTCAACGTTAATTTCTTCTCTCATTCATGAAACTACGAAGTGAATATACTCTAATAAGATTTTGACCACTATTGGAAAAATAAATGAACTCTATATAAGAAAACGGAAAAAAATGATTACGTTATAGCCTAGCGGCAGCAAAAGCTGCCATTAAAGATGCTTTTCTCAGTGATGGCCTTGAAAAAAATTGCAGAGATATTTTATGGATAACACACAAAAAAGAAACCTCTAGATCACAGAAACACAGCAATAATGTTTTGAAATCATTGTAAGTTTCATATAGAAAATACCTTTCTTTACAACTAAATGTAGTACTCTTTTCACCCCTCTTAACTTATTCACAATCTAAGCTCAACTGACAGCATTAGGTGAGTTGTAGGGTAATGTGGCCCGGTCAGCAGCAAGAATGAACTTATTTCAATATGCTCATAATGTAAGATAAGGCTGTAAGACATACAGACGATTCTGGACACTTCAGAATATAGTGGCAGCTTTTGCTGCCGCTAGGCTGTAATGGGTTGGAACACTCTCCTTTATATACAAAACATCAAGGCAACAGGACATAACACGTTCGAGAGACAGACAATTTCACAGAGCAAAACTGGAGACATGATCATTCAGGTTCTTTTTAGTGCGAGGGAAGAGCGCAGATACAAGCATAATATATACAAAATGATTTTGTACAATTGTGTGACACACCGTTGGTACATGGCTCCCCCTTTAAAAATGACATACTGAACATGTTATATAGGTGCCCTGAATCTGGAGAGGTAGTAGTAACAACTGCGTCGATTAGCGGCAGTGAGTGGCTGTAGAAGTCGTTGGTTGGGGTGCGAGGGAGTGGTGGATGATGGTTGGCTGTGTTGCCGCTCTGGCTCGTCACGGGGTAGGCGAGTGTGTCCTACAGCATTCATAGGCGTGTGTGTCCTACGGTATTCATAGGCATGTCCTACGGCATTCATAGGCGAGTGTGTTCTACGGCATTCATAGGCATGTGTCCTACGGCATTCATAGGCCTACGGCATTCATAGGCGTGTGTCCTACGGCATTCATAGGCGTGTCCTACGGCATTCACGTCAGCTTCGGTTGAAGTTGAATAGGTGTCCTCTTCGTCACGAGTGGAGGCGTTGATGGAGGTTTGAAAGTCATGAAGTGGGTTCACATCAAGAGGAGAGCCGTCTGCGGCAGGTTGCAGGTGAGTGATACCGGTCATTTTCCCGAGGGGGAGCGAAGCCCTTTGGTCCCCCAACGGTTGTTGAGAGAGCTGAAAAGGCGTTGCTATACGGGCGGCTGGCGACGGCGAGTACTGCTGCAGAAGGTATGCGTTGACGGCGTCATAGTAACGGTGAGAGGTGGAGGGGGGGAGAGGCGGGAGGAGCGAGTCACTCCGGGGTCACCAATGTGACGGGCCCGAGAGAGGCTTGTGAACTCAAAGGCAGGAAGCAATCGACTGAGTTGTTTATTAAGGAACACTCTCCTTTATATACAAAACGTCAAGGCAACAGGACATAACACGTTCAAGAGACAGACAATGTCACAGAGCGAAACCGGAGACATGATCATTCAGGTTCTTTTAAGTGCGAGGGAAGAGCGCAGATACAAGCATAATATATACAAAAGGATTATGTACAATTGTGTGACACACGGTTGGTACAGAGGTGTGGCGGTTCCGGTGTGGCTACCCAACATTTTGTCTTTGGCCTGCCGCCCGAGTCATGCCGCTACTGCACTGCTCATCGCGCTTGGTGTGGCCGAGCCTTTAGAATGCATAAGAAAATAAAAGCCCATGAACTTCCTATGCATTTAGCGTATAAATCAGACATTCAAAGAGACATATGACATCTTGGCTTAACCAAAATCCATATCTTGATGCCTGTTAAGTAAATGATATTCATGGAAATTCTGTTTATGACAACAGTTTCTCTATAGATCTTCGTTAGTGTCGTTGCAGAGGTCGAAAAAGTTACAGATGTTGGGAAATGTGTATTGGTCTTATCACTCGACTTTAACTTTGATAGCTAAACTCATATTATACACTCGTGCGTGCACACAAACACACACATACACAATCTTATATATTGTCCAAATAATGAACAATTATGTAAAATAAATTAGACTTCCATTATACAAAGAAGCATTTTCATAAAAATGTTCTTCCACAATTATTCAAAACCACAATTACCGGGTCAATTACCGTACAAAAACAAAACATGAATTTATAATTTCCTCCTCAACGTTGCTCTAATGCATATACTAAAAGAATTCTGGTAGAAATCATGGTAAACGAAAATATGGTAGTATCATACAACCACTGAAGATTTAAAAACTCCCGTATAGGTTACCTGTTAAATATATGAAGAAATATGTTAATGATAACGACATGAATCCAGCGAGGGTCGTCTTATCCATGGATCCGCAGAGCTGAAATCATGACCGATTTCACGAGGTAGATAATGAGAATTCCTGCTCGAGGAGAGGGGGGGGGGGGTCGTAAAGGAAGCATTTGGTTAGTTCTTCATCCATCCACCCCCCCCCCCCCCCTCGCCCCACCCCGCCGTCAAGGCGCCAAATATATCCTTCGAGAGAGAGAGAGAGAGAGAGAGAGAGAGAGAGAGAGAGAGAGAGAGAGAGGAAACTTTTGAGCAAAAGTTATATTGCTTAAACAACACTAATCCCATTAAGAGGAGATCTTAACAACTGTCAGTCATCTTTCTGATCTGTTGCAGATTTGGCTGTTCATATTTTAGCTTTGAGTCTTGCATTAAGAAACTCGTCTTCTTCTCTTTTGATAACAAAGTAAAGACATTGTTGTTACTGTAAGTTCTGTAGAATTCCAGGACACTCGAATGAGAGAGAGAGAGAGAGAGAGAGAGAGAGAGAGAGAGAGAGAGAGAGAGAGAGAGAGAGAGAGAGAGAGAGAGAGAGAGAGAGAGAGAGAGAGGGTCTCTTCTCATATCGAGAAGTCTTTACGTAAGAAGACCTTCCTCTCGATATCCCTTGAAACTTGACAAAATATTTAATAAAGACAACAACAACAACAACAACACCAACAACTCCCTTGATTGTTAATATTTATCATTTCTAATCACATTTTATATAAGTAAAAACGACAACAGATAAATATGATGTTATGACATGAAACACAAAGATGATGATGAAACTTGTGTAACATTTAGTTAGAGAAATCGTTCATCCGATTAAAATGTTCTTATATTGGGAATGTGGGAGATAGGCCGAGTCCAAGGGGCTAGGTAAGGCAGGGAATCATTGCATGGAAGTCAATTTCATATTGATACTGTTACATCTAATGATCAGTTTGAATATTAGAAAATCAATTGTCACACATGTTATTTTGGACATATAATTATGGTTTCACACGTTTGAGATCATTTTATGTCACCATTGAAAACAGAAGGGAAAGATAC
>NC_090749.1:27370729-27380729 GCF_036898095.1 Palaemon carinicauda | reverse complement strand
CCTAAAATTTCTGATGCAATAGAATAACCTAAAAAAAGTTCCATTGTACTTTGGATAATTATTACCTGCCAAGAAACTTAACGAAATAGATTCTTTAATTAGGTAGTCATGTATGTAAATACCGCTAGAAATAAGAATAGAATTTCCATTATCGCAAAAGACTTAAAAGAGTAGGAAAATTGAATTAAATTATTCTATCACATCAATAGAAAATAGAGAGAGTGGGAGAGGCCAAAATCTCTCTCTCTCTCTCTCTCTCTCTCTCTCTCTCTCTCTCTCTCTCTCTCTCTCTCTCTCTCGTAATCTATCTAAGAGGAAACTATTGTAAATGATTAATAAAAACAATCAAAGAGACGCATCATTATCTTGAACATTTGAAATCCAATGAATTGCAAATGACGATTCAACATTAATGCAAATGCTACCTTTTGGAAATGTGTTCTTTTGTTGTGCTCAGAGGATGGTTCAGCAACAACGCTCTTGAGGGAAAAGACATCCGGGGGAAAGAGACAGACTCACACCATCAAATTTCATCTGGATTTCATTTCAGTCGTCTTCATATTTTTTGTCTCGGGAGGAGAGGAATAACAATGATATTCAGAGCTGCTTTTATATTAGGGAACTGAACATCATCGGAAAGTGAACATTGAAGCATTATTCTATTGTCAATAAGATAATTAATCTTAAAGTATTAATCTAATGGAAGCTAATATAAAGAAGTGTTTATGTTTAATAGATAATTACTTGTGTCCTTTGTGTAGAATATCCCTCAATTTAACATCATTAAGGGGTCGTCCGTTGCTTGATACACCCTCTCCAGTGCTTTCTATCGAAGCCATCATCCTCTTCCACAAAACCTCTTCTCTCCATATCATCCTTCACCTTACCTCGCCATCTAATTCTCTGTCTCCCTCTTGATCTTCTCCCTCTAAACAGGTTACTGTTAAGCCCCTTTCACTCCCTCCCCACCAGCCATCCTCAGCATGTGCCCACACCATTTCAGTCTTATCCTTCGGCTTCCTTTTAATAAAACTTGTTTTGCCTTTTCCCCATCGGAATTTACCTTGAGTTCCTTAAGGATCCCTGACATTTACGCAGAACGCCTGTGCTAAAGGCCGTTCAAATGCATTAGTCCATCCTCCTTTCCCACAATGCGTGTTGCAAGCAATCTGTCTTGGAACAGAATATGTGCGCGGTATGCAGTGGACAACCATGTTCAATACACGTACTTATATCTTACGTGTATCATACGCACTTAGCGGCGTGCTGAACTAGTTTCCAGATATACATACAGCATAGTAATCAGGGCAAAATACAGATTAACCCCTAAAAACTGTAACAATAGGTTTCTCAACTGATTCTGGTGGGTTATAATGTACGTTTTCACATACTAAAAGTTTACCAAACTATGACCCCTGGAGAAGTGTTTTTTTTTTTTTTTCAAGATGGCCACTGGAACCTTTGAACCATCATAACTCTATAATTATCATCTCAAATTTGATGATCTTGGTGTCTATTCCTTCATTTTTGGGGGCAAAGAACACATTAAGACAACTAGGGATATCATTGAGCTGTTAAATCATTACGAAATTGAATTCTTGACCTTCAGTTGTTCACTATCACCTTACACACAAACACTTACAACAAGCAATAGTTAAAAAAAAATTATTCTTAGAGGGTATAATGATAGAAAACTAATTATGAGCGTCTTCTATACGGTTGTTAACTTACAGTACTCATGTGTATATAGTCTTCTAATTATATTAAATCTTAATTACACTTAACAGAGCCTTATATTTCAAGTACTTGGTTACATAGTTAATAACACTTTTATCCGCATAGAACAAGTTTCAGAGTTTCAATTTGAGTGTCATCCTCCTCCTCAGTATCAACCTCTCGAGTGTTGTTTGGACTGTTACAGTTTTCAGTCTGGCAAGGGCCACATACACCAGTGCAAGGGAATCCATAACGTTTGCAGCTGCATCGAGATAATCTGCATCCCTCTGACAGTTGCAATGGATAATTTTCAAGAGTTTGTCAGGTTGTTGAAAATTGTTTAATTAATGTTTTTGTTCCTTCTGTTGTTTATTGTTGTTAGCTAATTATATATTCTATTGTTTATTAATTTTCTTTTTGGGTAAACCTGTTATTACTATAATTAATGATCGTTTACACTTGAAGGGAAACCCAGCATATTATATATTTTCGTTTTGATGGTAAAACCTTTGAAGCGTATACTACTTAACAACCCTTTCGGAACTATCTGCTGGTGGTCTTGTTTTTTAGAGTAATACGGATACTAAAAGAAACATCGCCAGCAGAGAGAAGTAGAGTTGAAAGAAGGTTTTCGTACTGGACGGACGGCTGGTTATTACAGGAGGAATTATATCCAGAGTTTGTCGAAGTCATATAATGGAGGAGTAACATAATTCGCTTTTCTCCACCATCCTGCACAAGACAAGACCAGCCATAAGCATCGTAACATCAGAACACTCTTCGCCAAATTTCCGAGGAATTGTATTGATAAGGTACGTCATTACGAAAGATATGCTGACTTCTAAAGTGATCCCCTGTCAATTTGTTTATCGTGGATAAATATTCCCTTGCTCGATTCCCAATTAATAAACCCTGTGGATTGGGTATTTAAATTATTCATAATTTATCACTGCTGTAACTTTGCGTGTTACCATATGAAAGTTCTTAGGATTAGAGGCAGTTTTTACTTTATTAGCCAATGTTATGTTGTTTACTTTACACCGAAGTTTTCGGATCGGTAGATCTTTCGTGGTCAGGTGGTTGCCATGTTAAATTGGAGGCAGAATATGTAGGCTATGTAATTATTATTGCTCAGAATTCAAATAAATTGTAACGTTAACTACTGAGTTTAGTGACTTGAGTGTTTTAGCAGAACTTGCCTTTACCTTTTGAAAATCGTATTTCGTTTGTCCTCAGGGTTTCTTGAAAGAGCGAGGAGGGTAGGAGAAGGAAGACAGCATACCTGTAGTTACTTCTGACACAGGAAAATCCTTCTTTCCGGCAAGAAGTCCACCAGCAGCCAGTTCTAAATTTAACTTCACATGGAAGTTCAACCGTTCATTGAAGTGAACCTTTTTAATGGACTTGTTTTATTCCTTCCATCATATAATTTTCAAGAAAATCAGAACGTGACGGACTTGACCTCAATATAAAACTTCCATAATCTCTCTCTCTCTCTCTCTCTCTCTCTCTCTCTCTCTCTCTCTCTCTCTCTCTCCTCTCTCTCTCTCTCTCTCTATGAAATTTATTGCATGCTAGACGCATTAATTAACCTATTAACCCGTTAGATGTTACGGAAAACAAATTGCAAAACTTGTTTTCGCCAATACCTTGATTAAAAAAAAAAATGTGTTGTGGTTAGCGAATTTTGCCTTCCGTCTCAGGGAAAGAAAGGCTTAGACTTGCAACTTAATAAAATAAAAATAAAAACACCGTCTCTCTCCTCTCTCTCTCTCTCTCTCTCTCTCTCTCTCTCTCTCTCTCTCTCTAGCATTTTTTCTTATTCTCGTGAGACGAGACTATGCACACAGAGAGAGAGAGAGAGAGAGAGAGAGAGAGAGGGGAGAGAGAGAGAGAGAGAGGAGAGAGAGAGAGAGGAGAGAGAAGGTTACCAAAATAGAGTAAAAAATACTGTTACATTTGTAGTGAACATTTTGGAAAATCTCGAGGCTAAACAACGGCTGAAGAGAGAAAAGTAGTTTAGTTTCCCGAAACAGTTGAACAAATTCAGATGGAGAAATGTGTATGAAAAAAAGGAGAAAAATTTGATTGGGTTTATAAAATGTCTGTAACACTCCGCATATATATCAGATAAACCTTTAAAAAAGATATCCCAATTGTAGATTCTTCTGTAGTTTTTGTATGGAATTTCATCATCTGTTTGAATGACTCTATCTAATTTCAATGTTTATTATTGGTGATGGAGTTGATTGCTGTTTGATCAACTATTGCCATTCACCGATGCATGTACAAAACAGACATACAAATGGATCATATCTTTATATCAAAACTGTCATTTCGACAATATTTTGAAGAAACAAAATACTTTCATATATGATTTCCCTTTTGTGATTGCTAAAAAAGTACAAATAACATTTGCTTTATAAAACTTCACATCAAGATGGTCGGGAAATATATATACAGTAAAGCTCTAAAGGTTTAAAAGCTACTCATAAATAGCCAAGGTAAGGGACAGTGACATTGCACTATCAAGCAGGGACAATGCCCTAGAGACTGACCATATATATATATATATATATATATATATATATATATATATATATATATATATATATATATATATATATATAATATATATATACATACATATGATCAGCGCCCAGGCCACCTCCACCCAAGCTAGGATCAAGGAGGGGCCAGACACTGGCTGCTGGTGACTCAGCAGATAGACCTAAACTCTTCCCCAAATACCCCTTCCTTAGCTCACAAGAATGGTTAGGTTGCAGCGACCAAAGAAACTATCGAGTTGAGCGGGACCCGAACCTTAGTCTGGCGTTCAGCAGTCAGGAACGTTACTACATCGACCACCACAACCCTCATCAGCTTTTCCATACTAAAGAGAAAACATTTGCCTCAAAAAGGCAAATTGATACCAGAAATGATTTATCGATACAATTCTCATGAAATTGTTTGAAGAATTTCCTGTAAAGAAATGATCTATGTCACTATCCTCTATGGTATCAGTTGCATCACTATAATAACTCTGCAATGAATAATGCTTCAGTTAATGAATAAACAACAATCCACTCATCGTGGCTTCTCTCTCCTCTCTCTCTCCTCTCTCTTCTCTCTCTCCTCTCTCTCTGACTCTAGTGTGCTGACATAGACTTGGCTGAGTAACACAAACACACTTACTTACTCAGCACAAACAATCGTTTACGGTGATAAGAAAACTGATCCACATCAAAATTTGTTAGATTCGGTAACAATGAAGGAATGAATATATGTGGAATTTACGAGGATCTCTTGGGATTATTCATATAGGGCCCTGACACGCATTAAATTAATCTTCTTGAAATAATAATAATATTTTTTTAATTATTAATTATCTTTTCCTTTGTAATAAGAATAAATTAAGTAAACGACACCACCTTCTATGTAAACAACATTAAGCTCAACAAATGAGCAAAAGGGATTTGCCTCTTGCCATTTGGATAACCTGAGAGAATAGTCAACCCAGATAAAAAAAAGCAAAAGAATGATCTAACTTTAATTTCCTGCAAATTTAGAAAAGAAAACAATATCACGGTTCCTACCGACACACGAACACCGATATGTTTAATGTCCAGAATTGTATAGGTTATAATACCCTTTTTTTAACAGTGATTATAAGAATATGAACAGTAAGGAAAATAATGTATTGCTGGGTATCCTATACAACACAAATGTTACAAAAGAAGGAACAAAAACGAAGAGTAATTCGTGTATGTGAATGTATGAAATGGAGGAATATAGTTAGGGAAACCTTATTGAAAGGATAGAGAAACATTATTTCAAGAGTTGCAGAATCCTACGCAAAAGCAAATATGTGGTATATTGGCTGAATTTGTATTCTTAACGAAACTTTCTCATTGGTCTTTAATGTTTTAGCCTCTTACATAATTACACAGAGGAGAGAGAGAGAGAGAGAGAGAGAGAGAGAGAGAGAGAGAGAGAGAGAGAGAGAGAGAGAGGAGAGAGAGAGAGAGAGAGGAGTCAAAGTCAAAGTCAAAATCTTTATTTCCATTCTTACAATGGTTATTCTTTTGTTAAAAAAATAAACTTCATATTAAATCAATAAGTTATATAAAAGTTCCATTGCTATGGAGAGCTTTACATAAGAGATACATAATACTTAAAATATAGGAGTAGTATTACTTTAAATACCTTTACACAAAGAGAGGGTGTAATTTTCTCTTTCAGATCAAAATTTTCAATAAATTAGTATCATTCATAAATTCAAGAAAATAGCGACTACAATCAGATGAACATAAAATTTCATAAAAGTAAAACTCATAAAACATCGGTGATAAAAATAGATGGAAAGAAATAAATCCATCTTATTCACAGTTTTTTGTTTAAAAGATAATCTTTAAGTTTCCTTTTAAAAACGTTAGCACTTGAACAATCCCTAAGATTTTGAGGTAGCTTGTTCCAGGGCTGATGGGCTCCTTATTACCATAGAGCGTGATCCGAAATCAGTTCGGTATCTTTTTTACATATAAGTTATTATTTTGCCTAGTTGAGGCATCCCTGCAATTACCAACATTTAAAAAATCATATAACCAGCTTGGGTATTCCTTTTTCAAAACTTTAAAAATAAAAACACAAATTTCAAAGATATATTGATATCTCAATTTAACCATTGTAGCTGTTTGAGGACTGGGGGTTGATATGATCATATTTTCTAACCCCCCCCCCCCCCCACCACCACCACAACCCGAGCAGCAAAATTTACAAGTTTCTGGGCTTTTTCTAAGTATACATCGTTAGTCCCTCACTAGATTTCAATACAATAACTTATACTTAACACTAGGCTTTGAACTATCGTTAATCTAATCGAATTATCAAAATGATCTTTTATTCTATAATATACATAAAGATACCGGTCACTTTTCTACTTATTTCATCAATGTGATGATTAAATGTCATACATTTGTCCATATACAAATCTAGATTTTTTTACATAATTGCTAGTCTTCACCTCTTCACCGTCGCATCTAATTTTTATATTATTATCAATCTTTCTCATGTATTGAGAAGTACCAATAACCATGCATTGCGTTTTACTGGCATTCATTAGCAATCCTTTCCAAAAGAAGTTTTTTTTTATTTCTAGTGAAATAAATTCTGCCTTTTAAATGAACTCCTCAAGTTTTCTAGCGAATCAGAGAGCAAAATTTTGGAGTCGTCCGCACACTGAATTAAAAAGCAGCCCTTTATATATTTAGCGATATCATTAACGTATATCAAAAATAATATTAGGCCCAGCACAGACCCTTGAGGTACACCATATTCAACTTTCTCTAACCTCGATTTGACATCGCCTAGTCTAACAGCTTGAGAACGGTCTTGCAAGTAATCACCCAACCAAAAAAGTATCAATATGGTGTTCTTTGCATGCTTTCAAAAACTCTGTATGGTTCACGCAATCAAAAGCTTTTGAAAGATCACATAAATTAATAGGGAAATATTCTTATTGTCTATATTCTTATATATTTCATCTGTCAACTACAAGAGTGCAGTCTCTGTAGATAAGCCTCTACGAAACCATGCTGTGTATTAGATAACAGTTTGTTTTCCTCAAGATGTTCCATAAGCTGTTCAGCTATGATTTTTTTCTATAACTTTAGACAGGAATGGTAAGATAGAAACCGGTCTAAAATTGCCTGGGGCGTCTTTATCTCCGTTTTTATGAAAGGGGTTCACTAAAGGATGTTTCCAAACAGATGGGTACGCACTAGTTACTATGGACGTATTGATAATGATCGTAATATAAGAAGCAATAATGAAAAGGGACTCCTTTAAGAAAACGAATGGGAATGCCATCTACTCCAAACGCATTACTGTTGCTGAAATCTTTAATCGTTAATATTACTTTTTCCACAGTCAAAGGCTGTGGGTCTAAATAAGCAAATAGTATTGTCAACCTCTATGTGGGTAGTTTGCAGGTTTAGTATGTTATATTTACAGAGAATTCTCGTGCTCTCTTGTATGTATTCTTTCCTACATTGGCAAAAATATGATTAAACTGGTCTGCTTTAGTTTCTGGATTGTCAAATTCTACTTAAACATGTCTTCTATTAGATACCATAGTATTTATTATTCTTCAAGTGTCTTTCATGGATTTACTTTTCCTGACTTCATCTTTAAAGTGCAAAGCTCTAGCCACCCGTACATTGGCGCTTACTTCTTTCTTCTTTTCTTTATATTCAATGTTTAGATTTTCATTTTGCCTATCTTCTTTTAGTCTCTTCTGAGCTGCATCCCTCTCAACTATTTTTTATTTTACTCATTTTTAATCCAAGGAGTGCTTGGTCGCTTTATTTCTTTAGTGGTAACAGGGGCACATATATCTAAACGATAATTGAATGTATTATTAAAAATTCTAATCTGTATATTTACGTCTTCCATACTAAGAATTTGATTTAAGATAGGAGTTTGTTCTAATAACATATTGCTTAACCATTCCGGGGAATAATTTCTCAAACTTCTGGAGGTTATGATTACTGGTTTGCATTTTGGTTTCTCAATATCAATTACAAAGGAAATGTGTTTATGGTCTGCAACTAGACTGGATTGACTTCAATTTTATAGACACTGTCATGCTTATTCGTAATTAAAACATCTAATAAAGTCGATGAGGCAGGAGTAATTCGTGTAGGTTTTTCTATTATTATTATTATTATTATTATTTGCTAAGCTACAACCCTAGCTGGAAAAGCAAAATGCTATAAGCCCAGGGGCCCCCCAACAGGGAAAATAGCCCAGTAAGGAAAGGAAAGAAGGAAAAATAAAATATTTTAAGAAGAGTAACATTAAAATAAATATTTCCTATATAAACTATGAAAACTTTGACCAAAACAAGAGGAAGAGAAATTAAATAGAATAGTGTGCCTGATTGTACCCTCAAGCAAGAGAACTCTAACCCAAGACAGTGGAAGACCATGGTACAGAGGCTATGGCACTACCAAGACTAGAGAACAATGGTTTGATTTTGGAGTGTCCTTCTCCTAGAAGAGCTGCTTACCATAGCTAAAGAGTCTCTTCTACCCTTACTAAGAGGAAAGTAGCCACAGAACAAATACAGTGCAGTAGTTACTTTCACAATATTGTTTATTTTCGCTGTGCTAATCAACAAGTCATCATTTAGGTCACCCAGTACATATATGGGCTTTTCTTTAAACAAGCAGCTCTTAAGCATTCTAAAATATGATTATAAGTAGTATTTGAGAGAGAGAGAGGAGAGAGAGAGAGAGAGAGAGAGAGAGAGAGAGAGAGAGAGAGAGAGAGAGAGAGAGAGAGAGAGAGAGTATTTGCATCTTCCTTTTCAAAGCACCAAAGTCAATTGTTATCCTCAGTAAGGGAAAAAACTTCATCCCCAGATCAATGTCATCTCCTTCAATAACATTTCAAGTTAAGGGACAAAGGTCTTGCCATAATGAATTCTTTGTCAGTCCTGTATTTAATTTTCAGTTCTATATTAATAAATTTCAACTATTTAAGGGAAATTTTATTTGTCATTCTGTGTTTGTGTTCATGTGTGTGTGTTCGTGTGTGTTGTATGTACTTTCCTCTACATCAACTCCCTCACACGTCATTAACGATGAGAGAATTAGAGGTGAAGGCGATAGAGAATGACATGAGATAATTACTGCTTGCATTAAATGAATCAAGCTTTTTCTTTTCATGTTCCAAGTGTCGCTGGGAATAACAATGCTGCTGATTCAATGAACGTTTGAGGAAAGGACCTAAATTAAAACAATTTCTTTTTCAATTCCTAACATAAATATCTACATTCTATTTCTACGCTAGGTTGATTGTAAATGCAAATAGTTTAGTTTATTATTAGTATTTGAGGTTTTTTTTGAAATTTTACCAATTAGAATTTTAATTAATATTTGATATTTCACATACTGATTTTATAGCAAAAACTATTCACGTTTAACCTCTGTTTATTAGAAAAGTTCGTCTGTGGAACTATTCTCAAGTTTCTTTGAGAGAGAGAGAGAGAGAGAGAGAGAGAGAAGAGTGAGAGAGAGAGAGAGAGAGAGAGAATGGCAAGAACTAGATTGGCACCCTTAGTACTCTGCTCTATTTCCTTATTAAGAATTTTTTTTAATGAAACCAATTCCAGGGAATCATTGAGGAATTCCCTTTTGGGTCCTCCACATTCCCGTCTCAGGGAATGATAATTGGATCACATTCCTTCTGGAATACAAAGACTTTTACAAATGGGAATCTA
>NC_090749.1:27337881-27370706 GCF_036898095.1 Palaemon carinicauda | reverse complement strand
AATAGTGAAGTTATGTAGTAACTGACTACATCGAAGTAGGCGAGAGGATTCATTCAAAAGTTATCATAACAATGTTTCCAGTGGGGGATGTTCTTTATTATACTTCAAAGGATATATCATTCTTAGCAATGAAGAATTCAATTCGAGAGACGAATCATACACTGATGCCAGATTGAAGGAACCCAATTAAGGTTTAAAGGCCGCTCAAAAGTGACAGAGGCAAAGGAAATTGAATTTGCCCTCGCAAGCAGGACAGACATTGCCTTAGAGACTGACCATATACACATATGATCAGCACTCAAGCACTCAAGCACCTCTCCAACCCAACTTTTTCCCTGATTAAAACGTTTCATTTCGTGGACCTAAAAAGGAGTCTTCTTTTCGGGTTACTTCCCTCCCTTTCATGTCTAATGTCAAATCCCTCCTTAAGTAATTCATCCTCCACCTTTTCATGTTCCAGTTACCCTTTCAAAACTCACCCTTTTGCTTTTTAATGTTGCAGTTTCGACCTCCTTTGGGAGGCCGTCTCTTTCCAGGTTAATATAGTCTTATGGGCTGTGCAACGACAGGACCCCGTGTCATGCTACAGGCATGGCAATCTGCACCGAACCGAACCTGTCTATTATAGAGGGAACAATACTCTAAAGAATTCTGATGCATTAAGACAAACATTATGCAATAGCCAGGTGCCAGGAACCTACTCTACAATCATCCGGTTGACCTCACATTCGTCAGACGACTGGCGCCAAAGTACAGTAGTTATGAGAAGTATCTAAAATCGCCAATCCATACCAACAACATCAGGCCCAAATAGCCAGTCACATTGAAGATCTATATGATGCAAGGGAATGCTAAGATGGGCACCAACCCCATGAACGGGAGCATACTTCTCAATAAACAAATGCTCATTCACAGGGACAACTTCCCTCTAAACGAGTGACAGGGCACAACCAGTATCACACATGATACAAACAGGGTGTAGTGAACTATCACCAACAGCAACAAACCCCTTAGCAGTGTATGGGTTGTAAACCTTATCAACAGGTCTGGAACAACCACTGGATATAACAGGCTTTCTGTCAAAAAAAGTGGTCATTTATAGTGTTAACCTCTACTGGTAGCACACCATAACAAGACTTTGGTAGAGTTACAAGAGCCACACTTTTATCTTCTTTCCTTTTCAACTTAAAACATTTAGACACTGTGTGACCTGGTTTCTTATAATAATTACATACTACAGAACTGCTAGTAATAGAATTGGTATTAAAATTACTGCTTTGAGTCTTGGCATGCGAATGAGAATTAGTCCTTTGATCTACATCATCAGTACCTGTATGCTTATCCGTATCCCTATAGTCTTTTAATCTATTGAACCTTTTATCATTAGACCATGACTCTTTGTGGGCCAATACATAACCATCAGTACATACAGCTTTTCTGCAAAGGGTAGATAACTTTCTTTCATTTGAGTAAACCTTAATGTTCTCACTAACACGATTCTTAAACTGTTCAATTAAAACAGTTTCACTTAATCTATCAAAATCATCCCTACACTCTGCTGCTTTACACCATTTATCAAACCAATCCGATTGTTCTCTACTATATTCAACATATGTCTGCTTATCTGGTTTTGTCCAATTCCTAAACTCCATTTTATAACCTTTGGGTGTTAATTTATAGGCTTGTAAAAAAAAAAAAAAAAAAAAAAAAAAAAAAAAAAAAAAAAAAAAAAAAACATTTTTCAAGATTTCAAAATCATATACTCTTTTGTGCCCTACCAAACAAAACTCTTGAAAACATATAATCCCAAAATTCTGCTGACCACTAGTTGGAACAACTAACAGTTTAAATCCAATACCAAAACCCTAATATCGCAACAGGGTCTGCCCCTCTCTTTTATTCTTCTCCTGTACTTCTCTTTCTCCTTATTTCCTTAATCTTTCCTATCCTTAGTACCTGCCTTTGAGCTATAAATTGGATTGTATCAAGGGGTACTCTTCCTTTCCCCATATTCCCTACTTCCCTATTGTTGTTATTGTGATTAACACTAGTAGGCTGTAATACACTTGCGTTTCTTAGCCTTTGTCTCAAAACAGACTAAATATTCATCTAAATCCTTAACATTAAAAGGAGGTACAACCCAATCTTCATTAAAAATGACTTACCTAGATTTTTTTCAGGATCACTAGAACGAGTGTGCTTAATTTTTTCTAGTCCTAACACTTTTTGAACTTTAAGCTCATGAAGCTTTATCTGAGCTTCCCTATCTTTGGCTCTCTCCTCACTTGTAATTGTTCACGTTTTAATTCTACTTCTAATTGCTCACGTTCTAAATCTGCTTCTTTTCTCTCACACTCAGCCTGAGCCTCTAATTCTTTTTCTCTTAAACGAGCTTCTATTCTAAGCCTTTCAAGTTCCACAGCAGGTAAAGCAGAACACACTGATTCTCTATCCATCGTATCTAACACATTCTGAGGTAACACATCGTCTTTAACGTAAGGTTCGACTAACACAGGTTCAATATCCTCTTTCTTCATTAAATTTTTAACATTAAGCACAAGATGTTTGCCTAAACTCACTAAGCCAGATTTCTTGAGATCACTTAACTTCTAAACTTGTAGATCCTCACAAAATTCGTCAAAAAACTTGATTTTATTAAACTCTGACACATTTGCTGGCTATTCTATTCAAGTAACAAAATAAGTTTATCTCAGGAGCGATGTTTGAATTGAAAACAGAATAACAATTCAGATCCCAGCCAGCGCCCTAATTCTAGTACATTCATCTATTGCAAAAGACGTATATTATGCAAAATCACTCAAAAAGTTTTTTAAACAATAGTAAAAAACTGACTGCAATATGATGATGATATCCAACAAACAAAAAATAAAACTATAATGAAGATTTAACATAAATATTTACAGCATTACTCAAAAACTCACCGAATACTCACAGGACACCAAAACTAACCTATACCTACTTAAACACTTTCTCTCTTACTCGAGAGACTGTCTATCAACAAATTTCCTTTTCATGGACCTAAAGAGGAGTCTCCCTACTGGGGCCTTTTCTCTGTTGTCATACCAGTATACCTCTCTCGTTTTATCCTTGTTGTTTTGCTTAGTGGTAGCAAGAGAGACCTGTCCCTCATTCAGTTAAACAGGCATTGACTTGGAATCTGCTATGCAAATTCCAGCCCGTGGGATGCTTTGTATATTACCATTACCCTTACCTGGGAACCAAATTCCAGGCTGCTGAATGAGGATAAACAGTTCACTTGAAACTACCACTACTTTTTGGCCTTACATCATTAGATTTGGCTATCTAAATTTAATGTGTTTTAAACCATTAACCTGTAAAGTAATATATCTTATTGTTTATTTGAACCCCTTTAGCATTAACGTAAACTACTTTAACCCTGTTCAGATTGCAAATCTCCTTTTACAAATTTAAATTAGTCATTTCAAATAACATCTCTTACGGGCTGCCAACGAAAGTGCCCGTGTCTTACGCAAGGTAAGGCAATCTACACACACACGAATACATGTCCCTCTGCACTGCCGACGCAAGAGCCTGTGTCCAGCAAAAGGCTGGGAAATCTATCAAGCAAGCAAGCAAGGATAAATATATTAACTGAACAATGGAGGAACTAAGAACTGCAGTCCAAGAAGCAATCAGGAGTACAAAAATGGCAGGGGCGCAGACCTACTACAATGATAGTACTGTAGATCATAGTATTCAGACAACAGGAGCTGCACTATATTCCAATAAGTTTCCGGCCTGCTGAAAAACATCCAACTGGATTCCCAATCAAATTGGAATATCAGGGAATGAGAAAGCAGATGAGCTAGCCAAAACCACCAGACGCATAGACAGATTGTAGTTACATATGGGCCACGGACAAAGTGCCTCCCCCATCAACAGACGCACGCCAAGAGAGCAGGCTATATGCATCCACAGACTCAGGTTGGGGTGTAAGGCAAATTGGGAAATGAAGGAAAATAATAATGAAAGACCTTGTGAAGATTGTGACGTCTCACCACAACAGGCCCTCCTACACTACCTGCTAAAATGTAGAGAAAAAGCATAACTGAGAGACAACCTTCAAGCGGACATTAACTCGTAACACACCAGGCAGCCTGTAGCCACATTGGTAAAAGAAATTGCCGAAAACAGAAATCCACAGACAATTGCTTTCAAACCTACCACCACTGAGGTAACAACCTCTGAAACCCTTGTCAAAATCAATCTCATCCCCTCGCTGTAAGGCCCTAAACACATCATCCCCTGTATTTTTCCATAACTTTTTCTACTACTAAAATATTCTGCAGGGCCCTATCGAGTAAAGGGTTGCTAAACCCTACCTGCAACATTTCCTATGTTTCAAAGGCCTTACAACCCCTTGAAACTACCACTATCAGTGACATAATGGACCCCTTCCACTACTACCATCATCCTTCCTCTGTTGGCCTCTGTCTCTACAACTAAAAACCTTTCAAATTTCTTTTTGTTTAACAACCAACCTATATTATATAGGGTACCTACGGGCCGAACAAGGGGAAGGCCCTTACCAACAGGAATTGTTGGCTACAATACAACGAACGAACGAAAGTTGTTACCAAGTAAGACAAGTTGACTTTCCAAACTTTTATAAAGCAAGGAACACATGGCTTTGAGTAGTTTCAGATATAAAATGTTGATAGGAAGAAATATGGCTCCTCCTTCTAATGATGAATACTGATTCAGTCTTCTTTGTCTTCTTCAAGATACTTTATCAGTGTGTGTAGTCACTAAAGTCCAGAGTCACGGAGGGTGTAGCTGAAGAATGTCTCTAACACAGGGAGTGTTAAGTCAGATCTCTCTTGTTTCTGCCTCACCCTAATCTCTAAAATGAGCTGCCAATGTAAGAACCCGTGTCCAGCAAGGCTGTACACTCTAAAAAGCAAGCAATGATCTTTTTGCCAGCTCAAGAGCTGTCCTACCCGGCACAAGGAACACCCAGCTCCCTGCCAGTTTGGTGGCAGAGATTTCCAGTGCTGACATACACTGTCGACTTTCCAATAGGCTATCATAGCGGAACCTTCATATGTTGTTTCTGCTATAGCAAGGAGCACCAGCACTTTCAAGACTTCTGTTATGTTGACAGGAAAATATGCAAGGAATGCACTGCATACTATGCTTACAAGGAAAAATTTTGTGTTCTTTGCTCTCAAGCTGGCTGCAGAGTTGGGTTTGCGGCTTGATTGGGACTGTGCCCAGCACAAGATATTGTGCAGATGCAATGATTACCATCTGTACCATAACATTGTATATCAACTTGTCACTAGGAGGAATAGGGAGCCTCCGTTGCACAAGAAAGCCCTACCACTGAAGCTCATGAACATTGAGATCCCACACTTCCTAACCCCAGGTGTTCTCCAGAAGATACAGAAGACCCTGGGCAGGCCACCTAAATGGTTCAGTTTTAAATCAAATCCAGATATCGACTGCATGAAGGCTACACCTAGTAGATATTATCCAGAATGTGGTCTTCCTGTTCATGACCCCTCTCCTCAACCAGTGAGGATGCCATCTGCTAAGAAGAAAAAGAGTGGAACAGCAGTAAAATCACCTACTGCCACCTACACTGCCACACTACCTACTAACACTCTAAAAACAGAAAAAGAAGCATCAGCCATGGAACTGGATCCTTCCAAAAACACTCGCCCTCCTGCTCTAGCTGAGGCACATTAGTCAGACCGCAATTGCACATCCCGCCTAACACAGCTACTTGCTGAAGTTACTGCCACACTCACCCCAACTGTTGGGCCTACTCCAGAACTTTCTAAAGCCACTGTCACACTTACTCCAACTGTTGAGCCTGCTTTAGAACCCTGGCCAACCTCAATGGATCCAGAGCACCTGCCAAAATTCAAGTTACCAGCCGTGGAAGGTGTACCTTCCTATGCTGCAGTTACTGTCATTGCAGCCACGAACCCAGGAATAAAGATCTCTGCCAGAGCCATTCTAAAGGGTAACATGATCAATGAACCTAAGGATCAGAATAGTGCTAGCCTTTTTCACAGGGAAACTTCCTTGGCCTATCTTGATCCTGCCAGGAAATTGAGGAAAGCAGTTGTCTCCAACTATTCTGTCAATATGCCATTGTCTTTCCTAACTGACTACAATAATGTTCCCCTTGCTGAACGCCATTTAGGCAGCCATAAACAGCCTAAAAGGAAAGTCATATTCACCTTCATGGGGCATATCCCACCGTCACTGGACCTCAGAGTATAGGAAATTTTCCCTGTAGAGGACTTAGACATCGACCCGCTACACTGCTTCAACTGCCAATGTTTTTGCAACGAAAAGGAGACTTGCAGGAGCTCAACGGTCTGTCGAGTCTGGAGCCGCCAGAACGGGTTAGAGACCCATCCGAAGTGTCCCAATTGTGGTGGATCTCACCATGCCTGGAACAGGAGGTGTCCAGAGCAATTTAGAAGATTGAAAGCATTACAATCTGTCCAATCTACCACTGCAGCAGCTGCCCCACCACAGACACATAAGCCCCAAAGAGCTCCTCGTTCCAGGCCTCCATATAAGACTTCCACTGATCCTGTCACTGCGGTCATGCTTTTGGGGCTGAGCGACTGCACCTCCATGCCTGCAGTTATACTCTCGGGGCTGAGCGACTGTATATCCTTTCTGAGGGCCTGTCTTGGTTGTGTATGCTCTTGGGCAAGCTGATTCTCTTGCATATGTGTCTAGCAACTTTGAAAAGTAAGATTGCTCTGGTCGTAGCAATACACTTGAGCAGATTTTCATGAGCCGAGATTTGGTAAAACCCTGATCACACTGAATGGGTCTTCTACCTTGAGGGCTATGAATGACTGTCTAAGAGCCCCATCCGGGAATAATGTCCGGGCAATCTATGCATGCACGCACGGTGTCCTTTTATATTAGGAACAATACTCTAGAGAATTCAGGATTGTTCAAGACTAACATTACGCAATAGCGATGCTCTAGGAACCCACTCCCGAATCACCTTGTTGAACTCACGTTTGTCAGAGGCCGGCGCCGAAGTACAGTAGTTATGAGAAGTGTCTAGAACTCCTATTCCAGAACACAATGATATTTTGAGTTACAAATACATCAACCTATATAAAATTAATCATTTATTTTTTATTTTTACCTCAATATATATGAAATAAAACGAAATATTTTATTTTTACATCAACATATATGAAATAAAATGAATTATTTTATTTTTACATCATCATACATGGAAAATAAGCCATTTTCACAAGTTTTGTAATACAATGTACATAGATATAACGTAACATATAACACTTAAGAGTATAAATTCATTACAATTAATAAAGAGCCTTGGCTTACTTTCTGGATCTATTATTAGTCCTAAAAAGGAAGTTGGGAGCGATGCCTCGAATTTTGTTTTGAACTTTGTTTTTGTTGTTGTTTTTGGAAGACAGACGGAGACTGTCTTGGGACAATTGCAGTTCTTGGAAGATTGATTTCCAGATCATTTATTAAGGTTTTACAAGAAAACTTTCTTGTTCAAACAAATAAACAAAAAGAATTTAGTGATATTGGAGAAAAACACAAGTATTAGCAGAGAGAGAGAGAGAGAGAGAGAGAGAGAGAGAGAGAGAGAGAGAGAGAGAGAGAGAGAGAGAGAGATTCGCATTTTTCTTTATAGAACAGTTAGATAGCCAAAGGATGCACATAAATTTAAAGAGAATGGTCCCAAAGGAATATTATTTCCTGAAATATATAGTTCTCTGGACCCATTAAAGAGATCAAAATATTTGTATCAAAACGGAAACTTTGGGGACAATATATTTTATAAAAAGTCTTTAGCAAGACGTTATATACCCGAGTAAGGGGATCCAGGTGGACATTTCTTCTCCCCTGGATAAGGATCTATTCCGATGATGGGATATTGAACCAGACTAACCTTTTGCATTCGAAAGAAGTTCCAATATTTCATATTTTCTGTTTAGTCTATGATCATTTTGTTAAGAAAAAACAAAGTTTTAATTCAATTTAGGCTATATCTTGAAGGGCAGCATTGAAATAAACTTTTATTTATTCAGAAATAAGTTCACATTAGAGCTTTTAATAAAACACATCTCTAATTCAGAAGTGATTCCATTTGCAATGATGTTAGTCAAATTAAAAGGAGTTAATTTTCACTCTGGAATTAATTTGAAGGTTTCAAGAGACTGAGAGGAATGAAAGATTTATAGTTTATTACCAATT
Organism: Palaemon carinicauda; assembly: GCF_036898095.1. Taxonomy (NCBI): domain Eukaryota; kingdom Metazoa; phylum Arthropoda; class Malacostraca; order Decapoda; family Palaemonidae; genus Palaemon; species Palaemon carinicauda. The sequence goes on along the minus strand of NC_090749.1, from coordinate 27,362,447 downwards.
GTAATAAGAAAAACAGAAAGAATTTTCGTCTATTACTAATAGTCAAGATTTTTTGTAGTAACTGACTACATTGATATAGGTGAGAGGTTTCATTCAAAAGTTATCTCAACAATGTTTCCAGTGAGGGATGTTCTTTATTATACTTCAAAGTAGATATTATTCCTTACAATGAAGAATTCATTTCGAGAGACGAATCATACACTGATGCCAGAGTGAAGGAACTCAATTGAGGTTTAAAGGCCACTCATGAGTGGCAGAGGCCATTGAATTGACGTTGCCCTGAAGATTGACCATATTAACATATGATCAGTGTCCAAACCCCCTCTCTACCCAACCTAGGACCAGGCAATGGCTGCTGATGACTCAGTAAGGAAGTTGAGGTTGCAGACACTAAAGAAAGTATTCCGTTTGAGTGGGACTCGAATCCCAGTCTGGCGAGCGCCAGACAGGGGAGCTTTCAATTGCCCACCGCTACTTATAATTACTGGATTGGATTCCAGCCAAATGAAATCCCAGTTATATCCGGTTCTCTTTAGGATAAGTAATAAAGAACAATGGATTGTGTAATACCGTAATTTACAAAAGCTTAATAATCTAAATTCAAAAATTTTTTTCTGGATATCCATCAAACATTCTGTTACAGAACCAAGCATTGTTCAATATCTCTTATACTGATATTACATTGTGAAGAACGAAGTGGTTTCTCTCTCTCTAAGAAAACATAATAATCTACTCAATGAATAAGTATTCAAACCAGATTTTCTTCTTATTGCATATTAATCCTTAGTTTTAAACTCTGTCTCTCAAAGATTTGTCTTGAATCCACAGCTGGTACCAACTTTTTTCATTGAATGTTCCTCATAATCAGTGTTGTCATATGGGTTAGTCTAAAAATCCCCAAAACTCATGATAAAAGTCCCCAACAACAACCAAGAAAATCCAATTTCCAAAAATATGTCTTCTTCTAATCATCTAGGCTTTGCTAATACAGAAATTACTCACTATATTTCATGGAAGTGCAAGAAAACTAATTGCAACAATATCAATGTTTACCATCATTGTTTCTTCCTCATAGAAATTTGTACAGAATATCCCCTTAAGACACCCAAAATCCCCAAATCTAGGGATAAATCTCCGTACCTGGCAACACTGATCATAATTTTAAAATACGTCAATACCAACTTTGTCAATGAATAATCACACTACCAACTGCCCACTGCAGGCACTATGAAGACTCTCCCACTCGCGTTGGTGAGAGAGAATCAGGAGATTAACATATACAATATGATGTATGCATTGTATACCCTAGTGGGTCCGCAATAATAATTGTCAAGACAACCAGAAGAAATATCATAAACACAAATGGTGGGATAATCTTTATCCCACTCTTTCTAAAACTATAAATGCTTTTTCTTAAATTATATATGTAAAATATCACCATTTTTTCGTAAATTTTTCACAAAAAATGCAATAAATTTCTTGACGAATCATTATAAAAACAAAAACAAAATCTGAGAAGGTAACAATAGGCAAGGCTGTTTAAGAGTACATCATTACACAGTCACTCTGACTGATATTGGCCGGGAAAGTTCCATCTCTGACTGTCACTCGCTGATCAGGCAAAACTCTCTCGCAGATATAAATCCCCTGGCATTCTTCAATTCAAGAGGGTGTTGTGGTATAGTGGCAACGTCATTTTGACTCACATGGAAAGACCAGAGTTCGATTCTCCCAACAGACGAGGGAAATAAGTTTTGTTTCTGCTCTTATTAACAATGCTTTTATCGTTGGGCAAGATGCAACTAAGATTGGATGGAAGTTCGTAAGCTACACAGCCAAGTATGATAAACAATAAAATGAAAGTTTTATTGCTTTATTTTACCTGTATTCTTTGTTACTGTTTTGATTTAATTTAATCTTTACTTTTGTCATCCTTTCCAACCTTTGGTTTTGCAATCTCCTGATTCTCCAGATAATTAAAACTTTGCTCAACACACAATATTTACAAAATACAATATTATACCATCCAAGTTTGAACTTCCAAAGTATCAATAATTTAACTCCTAATCTTCAGAGGAACGTTCAATAATGTGGTTACTGTTTTCAGTGAAACTTCTCTAAAACTGAGATTAAGTAATGTTGTTGAGGATTATAGCCAACAGTTCTTGTTGGTACCGGCCAAACAAAAGAAAACTGAACCGTTGTAGAAGCGTTCACTATGAGCCACAAACTGGTTGTTTGTCTAAACAATAAGTTCCTTTCTTAGATAGCCTATTATTATTATTATTATTATTATTTGCTAAGCTACAACCCTAGATGGAAAAGCACAATGCTATAAGCCCAGGGGCTCCAACATGGAAAATAACCCAGCGAGGAATGGAAACAAGGAAAAATTAGATTTATAAGAAGAGAAACAACATTAAAATAAATATATCATATATAAACCATAAACACTTTAACAAAACAACAGGAAGACAACTCAGATAGAATAGTGTGACCGATTGTACCCTCAAGCAAGAGATGGTACAGAGGCTATGGCACTACCTAAGACTACAGAATAATGGTTTGATTTTGGAGTTTCCTCCTCCTAGACGAGCTGCTTACCATAACTAAAAAGTCTCTTCTACCCTTACTTAGACTAAGTAGCCACTGAACAATTACAGTGCAGTAGTTAACCCCTTGAGAGAAGAAGAATAATTTGGTAATTACAGCGATGTCAAGTGTATGAGGAAAGAGGAAAATGTGTAGAGAATAGGCCAGACTATTTTGTGTATGTGTCAGCAAAAATGAAATAAGCCGTAACCAGAGAGAGGGATTCAATGTGGTACTGTCTGTCCAGTCAAAGGACCCAATAACTCTCTATCTGTAGTATCTCAACGGGTTGGCTGGTGCCTTAGCCAACCTACTACCTGGAAACACAATGTTTGTTTAAAATTACAGAATCAGTTTTGAAATCTGTTTTGAACTAAAAGATGAAACAAACTATAGCGTCTCAGAGATTCTCTGCAATGAACTCCAAGAGTCAATCAATGTACATTATGATACTTCGTCTTATAATAGATGGCTGAAGCTAAGTTCAGAGAAATTCCTGAGGAAGGACGAACCTTCGAGACGCCTAGATGGAAAAGGAAATTGCCTTCCAGATGCTTCTGTAGGTGGGAAGAGGCTCATTTCTTAGATACCAATCAACATATATATTATGTTTCACCTTTTTTCGTGCGGGCCTGTCTTGGTTGTGTATGCTCTTGGGCGAGCTGATTCTCTTGCACATGTATCTAGTAACTTTGAAAAGTAAGATTGCAGTTCTTGAAAGATTGTTTTACAGATCATTTATTAAGGTTTTACCAGAAAACGTCTTTTGAAAGGAGATTTATAATCTTCCAGAATCTTCCAGTATTCCAGGCAAAAAAAGAAGGCTCTGACGCGAGAAGAATTGTGAAGGAAAAGATTCATCCTGTGTAAAGTCAATTGGGAGGAAAACATGGATTTTCTTTTAAGGTGCCTCAGACAATAAAGTTTTTAAAGGATCCTTATTATGGGTTCGATGATGACGTGGTTATTAATTGAGGCCTGCAGGGGGAATCTAGGAGAGGAAGGGAAGAGCCTTAAGGCATTAATTTATCCCCCTGGAGTCAACTTGAAGGTTTCAATAGACTGGGAGGAAAGAAAAAATTAATAGTTTATTTCCAATTGTGAACAAGAAGGAAAGAGAAAGAATTTTCATCTATTACTAGTAGTGAAGTTGTGTAGTAACTGACTACATCCATGTAGGCGAGAGGTTTCATTCAAAAGTTATCTTAATGTTTCTAATGTGAGATGTTCTTTATCATACTTCAAAGTAGATATCATTCCTTGCAATGAAGAATCTAATTCGAGAGAAGAATCATACACTGATGTCAGATTGAAGGAACCCAATTAAGGTTTAAAGGCCGCTCGTAAGTGACAGACAAAGGAAATTGAATTTGCCCTCGCAAGCAGGACAGACATTGCCTTAGAGACTGACAATATACTTGTATGATAAGCAATCAAGCACCTCTCCACCCAACCTAGGACCAGGCAATGGCTGCTGATGACTCAGCAAGGAAGGTGAGGTTTCAGACACTAAAGAAAGTATTCCGTTTGAGTGGGACTTGAACCTCTGTCCTGGGAGTGCCAGGCAAGGACACTTCCAATACACTGTAAAAAGTTCAAGGCACAGAAAGGGTATAACGATTGAGCTGGGGTTTATATACATGTAAAACACCCTAAGGCTCAAAAATACCCCTCTACACCAGGAGGCAGGGTATTTTTTGTGAATAATACACCAACTATTGTACTTTGTCTTAAAATAGGCTTGGTAAGTTTGTGTGATCATGTCATGAAATGAACTTTTACTCTGTATTAAATCACCATATTGTTACACTGATAGTGTAATGCACCAAAAAAGTTACTAACAACATATTGGTTTTGAGTTATGGATAGTTTTGAAGCAAGTTCCTACAAAATGCGGTACTTGGCAATTTGTATTGTTGCCGTCTCGAGATTCTTCGAGAGCCCACGAATTTGGCGGGAAATTTCAGTGGCGTCTGGACTCTGGTCTGCTCTGCAGTGAAGATAAATTGCTCCAATTAGCGTCATCGGGATTATAATATCTACACTGCATTTCATCGGTTAACCAAGGTGAGAACACTAACTGTCCATCTATGCAAGCATAAACAGTGGTTACGAATAAAAATTGTCAGACATCATCATTAGTTTTGCATTCAGGCTGTGATAGTCTAAAAAATCATTACTACTAACACCGGGGAAAATAAGTAAGAAAATATCATTAGTACTTAATTATGAGAGAGAGAGAGAGAGAGAGAGAGAGAGAGAGAGAGAGAGAGAGAGAGAGAGAGAGAGAGAGAGAGAGAGAGAGAGAGAGCGTCAAGCTGTCTGGGAGGAAAAAAAACATAAACAACGTATTCAGCTAAACGTTAATAACATTATGATTACGAGTAGTCTGTAAGCAAACACTGGCGCCAGTGATTTCTTAATCAGTTTAACTTGAGGTAGCAGACAGTTAGGTATTCATGCATGATATTTTTTCCTTTCTTTTCTATATATATATATATATATATATATATATATATATATATATATATATATATATATATATATATATATATATATATATATATATATATATATATATATATATATATATATATATATATATATATAGGCACACACACTAACAAATATTTTCTTTTCACAGATTTCTGCGTACAGTTTCCTTTGCAGCTTCTACCATCACTCATTATATATATATACTTGTGATTTTCAAGTGTAATGGGAATAATAAATTGATGAACCAAACTTTTAAAATCGTTGACCTTATTACTTTATGTACTTATAAGCTATAACTACACCTATATAATGGTGGAATAGATATTAATTATAAAATTATAATTAATATACACGGGTATTTATGTCGTATAGAATACCCTGTAAAAGGGTATTCTTTAACTACGATACACCCCTAAGTAAGGGTATCTCAAGTATATGTTATACCCTTGATATGGGTATATTGTAAAGGGTATATTATAGTTCTTATATACCCCGATAGGGTATGCTATTTTAACCACCAGAAATACCCTTTTTCTACCCTTTTTATACCCTTAATTTTTTAGAGTGTAGGCCACCACAACTTATAATTACCGGGATTGGATTCCAGCCAAATGAAATAAACAATTAAATCCGGTTCTCTTTGGAAGATGCAATAAAGAACAAAGGATTGTGCAAGTTACAAAAAGCTTAATAATCTGAATTCAACATTGTTCAATATTTTTAATGAAATAATGTTGTTAAATGCTATGTGTATATGTTGGTCTTTTCTCCAATGCTGGAAAACAATATCCTGTTGTTACAAATAAATTAAGAAATGTAACATTACTTATCAGTCATTTTCTCGCAATCAATTAAGATGGTTTACAGTAGGTGAGGAATGGAATAGTTATTTTATTTTATACAATATCTATTACTTCTTTCATCGCAAGATCAGAGACAATGTAATTTCACAGTTAAAGTAAAGTAGTGAGTACTGTGCCGAGCTATGAGAGCACACTGTAGCCCAGTAGTTGAAATGGTAACAGTATTAACAACTACTTAACATAATTTTAATTCGATCTGATAAAAAGTAGAAACCATGGTATGATGGTTTCGAATATTTGTTGATGTCTACCCCTCATACGAGGGGGTATTCAATAATAATGTGATGCTGTACACAGGAAGGAAGGATGATATTACCACCTCACAATCAACGGGAACATTCTCTTTTTCAAATTCTGAATTCTTGTTCTATCACTATTTATGTAAATATTTACTATATCTCTAACACAATATTAAATTTTTTATTCAAAATATAAAAAAAAAATTAAACACAAGAAAAAAAATTAAAAGGTGAAAAAACTTAATTACATCATCATGATAGAAAAATACCTTTCTATCTGTTCCAAACTCGTCAGGAATTTGCGTAATATTGAAAGTTCACCGAGATTAGAGGAAGCCTTTCCCATTCCATCAGTAATTAAGAAGTAAAGATATTGAATGATAGAATAAAAACGTGGAAACTTCATTCTCGTATACAATAATCCCTATTTGTGCAATGGAACTTTTTATAGAATTAGCAGAAAATAGAAAAACTATCAACACAGCCCTCTTTTGTTTTCTGTCTAGACTTTCGAGGGGGACTAAATTAAACCTAATTCGTTATAATACCTTTATCAAAGTTTATACGTTAATAAATGTTGCATTTTAATTCTTGTTATTCTATAATGACCTTTGGTCTTTTATTAATTAAGTTTAAGGGGAAACAGGAAGATCTGCTCTTCTATTCTTTCGTAATATTTCATTAAAACTGTTATATTTACGAAAACTATCTCACAAATTTTTAATATTAGATTTATAGGAAGGGAGATTACTTTCTTCCCCATTCACAGCGGAAATTTAGTTATATATATATATATATATATATATATATATATATATATATATATATATATATATATATATATATATATATATATATATATATATATATATATATATATATATATATATATAAATATCACCCACGAAATGCATTTAATACCGAATTCTATCTTGGGAATACATATCCACTTGGAATTCATTTTATGGTAACAGCTTCTGGCCGGGTGGTGATTCGAACCACCACCTGTACGGCTTGAAACTATGCTGGCAGGGACCCCTACCGACTCGGCTATCAAGAGAGACTAAAAGTTTATGACAAGTCTCCCTACATATTCCTGTCGAATTCAGGATTCTGTTCATAGACTTGAAATAGACCCATCTCCACCATGATAGCTGAATCGTGAGTTTGCAACACGTGGTTATTTTAATGAACATATATCACAAGCACACGTGATTTTAATTAATGTAAATATCACCCACGAAATGCATTTAATACCGAATTCTATCTTGGGAATACATATCCACTTGGAATTCATTTTATGGTAACAGCTTCTGGCCGGGTGGTGATTCGAACCACCACCTGTACGGCTTGAAACTATGCTGGCAGGGACCCCTACCGACTCGGCTATCAAGAGAGACTAAAAGTTTATGACAAGTCTCCCTACATATTCCTGTCGAATTCAGGATTCTGTTCATAGACTTGAAATAGACCCATCTCCACCATGATAGCTGAATCGTGAGTTTGCAACACGTGGTTATTTTAATGAACATATATCACAAGCACACGTGATTTTAATTAATGTAAATATCACCCACGAAATGCATTTAATACCGAATTCTATCTTGGGAATACATATCCACTTGGAATTCATTTTATGGTAACAGCTTCTGGCCGGGTGGTGATTCGAACCACCACCTGTACGGCTTGAAACTATGCTGGCAGGGACCCCTACCGACTCGGCTATCAAGAGAGACTAAAAGTTTATGACAAGTCTCCCTACATATTCCTGTCGAATTCAGGATTCTGTTCATAGACTTGAAATAGACCCATCTCCACCATGATAGCTGAATCGTGAGTTTGCAACACGTGGTTATTTTAATGAACATATATCACAAGCACACGTGATTTTAATTAATGTAAATATCACCCACGAAATGCATTTAATACCGAATTCTATCTTGGGAATACATATCCACTTGGAATTCATTTTATGGTAATAGCTTCTGGCCGGGTGGTGATTCGAACCACCACCTGTACGGCTTGAAACTATGCTGGCAGGGACCCCTACCGACTCGGCTATCAAGAGAGACTAAAAGTTTATGACAAGTCTCCCTACATATTCCTGTCGAATTCAGGATTCTGTTCATAGACTTGAAATAGACCCATCTCCACCATGATAGCTGAATCGTGAGTTTGCAACACGTGGTTATTTTAATGAACATATATCACAAGCACACGTGATTTTAATTAATGTAAATATCACCCACGAAATGCATTTAATACCGAATTCTATCTTGGGAATACATATCCACTTGGAATTCATTTTATGGTAACAGCTTCTGGCCGGGTGGTGATTCGAACCACCACCTGTACGGCTTGAAACTATGCTGGCAGGGACCCCTACCGACTCGGCTATCAAGAGAGACTAAAAGTTTATGACAAGTCTCCCTACATATTCCTGTCGAATTCAGGATTCTGTTCATAGACTTGAAATAGACCCATCTCCACCATGATAGCTGAATCGTGAGTTTGCAACACGTGGTTATTTTAATGAACATATATCACAAGCACACGTGATTTTAATTAATGTAAATATCACCCACGAAATGCATTTAATACCGAATTCTATCTTGGGAATACATATCCACTTGGAATTCATTTTATGGTAATAGCTTCTGGCCGGGTGGTGATTCGAACCACCACCTGTACGGCTTGAAACTATGCTGGCAGGGACCCCTACCGACTCGGCTATCAAGAGAGACTAAAAGTTTATGACAAGTCTCCCTACATATTCCTGTCGAATTCAGGATTCTGTTCATAGACTTGAAATAGACCCATCTCCACCATGATAGCTGAATCGTGAGTTTGCAACACGTGGTTATTTTAATGAACATATATCACAAGCACACGTGATTTTAATTAATGTAAATATCACCCACGAAATGCATTTAATACCGAATTCTATCTTGGGAATACATATCCACTTGGAATTCATTTTATGGTAACAGCTTCTGGCCGGGTGGTGATTCGAACCACCACCTGTACGGCTTGAAACTATGCTGGCAGGGACCCCTACCGACTCGGCTATCAAGAGAGACTAAAAGTTTATGACAAGTCTCCCTACATATTCCTGTCGAATTCAGGATTCTGTTCATAGACTTGAAATAGACCCATCTCCACCATGATAGCTGAATCGTGAGTTTGCAACACGTGGTTATTTTAATGAACATATATCACAAGCACACGTGATTTTAATTAATGTAAATATCACCCACGAAATGCATTTAATACCGAATTCTATCTTGGGAATACATATCCACTTGGAATTCATTTTATGGTAACAGCTTCTGGCCGGGTGGTGATTCGAACCACCACCTGTACGGCTTGAAACTATGCTGGCAGGGACCCCTACCGACTCGGCTATCAAGAGAGACTAAAAGTTTATGACAAGTCTCCCTACATATTCCTGTCGAATTCAGGATTCTGTTCATAGACTTGAAATAGACCCATCTCCACCATGATAGCTGAATCGTGAGTTTGCAACACATGGTTATTTTAATGAACATATATCACAAGCACACGTGATTTTAATTAATGTAAATATCACCCACGAAATGCATTTAATACCGAATTCTATCTTGGGAATACATATCCACTTGGAATTCATTTTATGGTAACAGCTTCTGGCCGGGTGGTGATTCGAACCACCACCTGTACGGCTTGAAACTATGCCAGAAGCTGTTACCATAAAATGAATTCCAAGTGGATATGTATTCCCAAAATAGAATTCGGTATTAAATGCATTTCGTGGGTGATATTTACATTAATTAAAATCACGTGTGCTTGTGATATATGTTCATTAAAATAACCACGTGTTGCAAACTCACGATTCAGCTATCATGGTGGAGATGGGTCTATTTCAAGTCTATGAACAGAATCCTGAATTCGACAGGAATATGTAGGGAGACTTGTCATAAACTTTTAGTCTCTCTTGATAGCCGAGTCGGTAGGGGTCCCTGCCAGCATAGTTTCAAGCCGTACAGGTGGTGGTTCGAATCACCACCCGGCCAGAAGCTGTTACCATAAAATGAATTCCAAGTGGATATGTATTCCCAAGATAGAATTCGGTATTAAATGCATTTCGTGGGTGATATTTACTTTAATTAAAATCACGTGTGCTTGTGATATATGTTCATATATATATATATATATATATATATATATATATATATATATATATATATATATATATATATATATATATATATATATATATATATATATATATTTATATATATATATATATATATATATATATATATATATATATATATATATATATATATATATATATATATATATATATATATACAGAGAGAGAGAGAGAGAGAGAGAGAGAGAGAGAGAGAGATGGCTTTACTAATCAACCCTACCATCTCTATCGGTAAAATAAAACCTTCAATCTTCAACGTTCTATTACGATAAACCCAAAAAGGATAATAGAAAGTAGTGGGAAATGAGACAGAATAGAACAAACGGTGTCAGACATGGCAAACCCCGGCCCTCAAACGTGAGCCTTCATAATATGAACTATACGATGGCCCGTAGGCGAGTGAAGGCGCGTTGGCAAGCGATGGCGCGTCGGCAAGCGATGGCGCGTTGGCAAGCGACGGTGCGTTGGCAAGCGGTGGTGTGTTAACAAAACGCTAGCGCGCAGGCGAAGAATCGCGCGGGCGCGTAGGCGATCGCTAACGCAAAAGAGACTAGGGATGGTTAGTGCGCATCGCGCTAAGAGAAGGCGCGCATCGCGCTAAGAGAAGGCGCGCATCGAGCTAAGAGAAGGCACGCATCGCGCTAAGAGAAGGCGCGCAGGAGCATCAGGAAGGTGAGCGCTGAAGCAAGCTGTTAATCAGGCGATCCTGGACGGTCAGGTAAAATCGTTGGTGCCCATTGGTGCGTGGCAAAAACGGGCGCGCAGATGTGCGCTGGCGAATGAAGAAAACTGGCGCACAGAAGGACAGAAGTAAAGGTGAGCGCTGGCGAGCAGGAGGAAGATCTACGGCAAGACTCAGCTACCGGAGATCGTGGTCTACAGCAGGCGTGCGCTAGATCGCTACTGATGGTGTCCAGGGAAACTGACACGCGTGGCAGATCGATGGCGATCGTTGACGCGCAGGAGAACGCTGACGAGAGGGCGAAAGTTGTCGCATCTGTGGTCACTGGCGAGCAGAAGGCAATGCGTGGAATACTGTGCGTAAAAGAAGAGTCCTTGTCCAAGACCTGATCCGAAGTTCTAGATCGCGCGGGCGAACGTGGGCGCACAGGGCGCGTAACAGGAACCAACGGGAACAGCAGATACGATCATCAGGAGAGCGCTGATGAACAGGAGAGCGCTGGTGAACAGGAGAGCGCTAGCGATCAGGAAAACGCTGATGAGCAGGAGAGCGCCTGTGCGCTAACACTGAGCAGGAGAGCGCCTGTGCGCTAACACTGAGCAGGAGAGCGCCTGTGCGCTAACACTGAGCAGGAGAGCGCCTGTGCGCCAACACTGAGCAGGAGAGAACACTGCAGAAGGGCGCACAGGGGAACCCTGACACGCAAGGGAAGCACCCCGTGGGAGGCAACCCCTATGCCCCGAAGAGATCGTTGTCCGTCGGGAGACTGATGTCCGTCGGAAGACCGTTGTCCGTCGGAAGACCGTTGCTCGTCGGAAGACGAGGTCAGACTGCTGTCCATCTGCACCAGGGGCGGAAGGTCAAAGAGAAGGAGTTGTAGGCTGCATACGGAGATTCAAAAAGGCGCCTCTAGCACCCTTACAGGGAGATGGGAGGCCCTTACCACGTTGCGGACGGTGAACCTTACGGAAAAGGCGGCCAACAGCAACAACAGCAGAAGAGTCCTCCGAAGAGGAGTCTCTATGAGTGTACTCTCTCGCGAACGAAAGAGAAACACTTCGTAAAAGAGACGGGTCATCCAGTGACCTAAAAAGAGCAATCCTCCGAAGAGGGGCTCCTGCAGTTGCCCAGCCCCTTGAGCGTAACTGCAGGTGCAATCGCTCAGCACCAAGAGCATAGTCGCACGAAAAAAAGGCAAGAGAAGAACCTCCCAAAGGGGAAAAACTCAAGCCTGGACAGGATAACTTCCATCGAAAGGAAAGTTCCCCACCCAAGGAGGCGAGCCTCCTGAGTGTTCTAAAATGAACTGCAGAGCTGTCAATCATCACGGGAGTACTTCCAGGAGAAGGAGACACTCCCCTGACGAAGGTCTATAGGGTAGGCAGCAACAGCCGAATCCCCAGGCCTCAACAAGACAGCTCACTCCATTGTCACATTACAGAAACGAACTAGATCGGTAACTGTGGAAAATAAAAACAAAAATCATTAGTTAACATTCATTCCCCCGGGAAGGCTCCGAAGAGGAACCCCGAGGGAAAGGAACACAAGAATTACACAACAGGCATGTGCCCTCACAACCACTTACACTCACGGAAGGAGAGCTGTAACCAAAACAGAATTATAAAAATTACAATTATGTAACTATGTAATTAAGTAATTTAAAAATGAATGAACACTAAATAAAGCACGAAAACCCTGAAAAGAATTGTTCTACAAAAGCTGAAAAATCAACAAATACAATTATATTCATAAACTAATTGAGACAAAACGTACGGCGTAGCAACCCCACCCTCACGGTAAGGAAGCTACTCAGACGTAGTAAAGGTAACGTAGTAAAGGGTGAACAACCTCAAGAGAGAGAGAGAGAAAGACCGTAGTCAAACTCGATCGCGACCCATGAAATTACACCGTGGTGGCCTAACTGCCGAGGGCTACGCGGCGATATCGTACACTACACACACAAGCACGAACTCCGAAAAGGAAACTTACTGATCTCTGTACTCAAATATATACATAAACACAAAAAATGTTTACATATATATTGAGTAAAAGAAAAGTAAGTGATTAAGTAAAGACAAAACAAATAATGGCTGCCAAGCGAGGACGAAGACAGGCACGTCTGTCCATTGTCCGAGCCAAAAGTGAAGTTAGACATTTCATCGGTGTGTGAGGGAGGGAGGGGTCCCCTACCCCTGCTAACTAGCGCGGGGTAGGAAACCCTCGTTAAAATCTAATGACTCGTCATTTCAGCTACGCCGAAAGTAATACCCAATGTAAATAGCGAGGTTTGTATTTCGGTTACGGAACAACTAAAATTTGGCTGCACTTTTAAAAAGTCTCTTTTGGACAACCGTTTTCTCTCGAGTTTGATAATGGTATATTAAACACACTGAGCAAAGTCAAATAGCTTATGTAGCCTACTTTTAAATAATATTTTTCCGTAGCACTAAACGTATTTTAAACCCCAAAACAACTGTACTGCTACTTTTCATGTAAGATGATACAGGTATATTATCTGCTTTTAATTTGAAAAGTATAGTTTTTCTTGCTTGAAAACAATAAGCAATAAAACTAGTTAACTTGTTTGATTTTAAATGTAGTCTGATTTGTTGTTACAGTAATTACCGACATTAGTTCAATATGCAGTAAAATTATAGAATAGTACAATAATCGTTATGTTTAAAATATTAGTGTGTGTATTTTACGGCGTTATGAATATTTTAACACTGATAACTGGTGGATATTCATAGTTTTTGAGTTGTGGAGGATCAACTACCATAACTAAAGACTATCGGTTTCAGCTAGTTGTCACCATCAAAAACATTCAAAACACTTTTAAAATTGCAATTTGACATGATGGACGCCTGAGTATTTTGCAGTTATGTTACAATCAAAATAAGTAATAGAAATGTTAGCCATTAAACATGTTGAAATCAACCAGTAAATTTCAGGAAGTCCCTAAAGTGAAGAGGAGAGCGAGAATGGAGGGAGGAATCTAACTTGCTGATTTTGATTGGATTTTTTATTTTTTCTCTTTTGGAAATTTCAAGGTTTGGGGGATTGACCGAGGCGTTTTTAATGCAAGAGATTTGGCCATTTCAAAATAGCTGTATGGTTGACCGAACAGAATAGCAGCTATCAGCGTCCAACTCAAAACTGGCGTGGAAACTAATAATAAAACATTAGGGTTGTGTATTGTTTGAATAGTAAGTCTCAAATTCTAGTCTTGCTCGATTTTAGTTATTAAAGCAGAAGCAACTAAAATAACATATAGTGGAACCTTTGTATATCAGCGCCAGTTCCTCCAAGAACATTAAATAAGGACACCAACAAGCCTAAATTCCGCCCCCCCCCCTCAAACCCAACATACAAGCTGTGTCCTTACCTACTTACCTAATGGGGGGGAGGCCTAACGGTGCCTGTGACACCCCGTTACACTGTCGTATTCTTAGCCATCATCACACATACAGGTGGCCCCTATCAAACACACACCCCATATAAAGTTCTATATTTAAAAATATTGTACAATTTACAGAATTTTGTAAAATTATAGTTACACACAGAACAACATTTTGAACAGAAAAGTTTTGTCTGGAGTAAATAATGAGTTTTCACTGAATCTGAACTTTATTTCAACAGCAAATATACCCTGAACCACGGACCGTCTAAGAACAGGAATATTTTTTTTTTTTTTAGAAGTCTCATGTTTTTCGCTTTGCCGTGCGCTCGCTGAAGAAGAAAAACACCAAGTTCCCACATAGTGAAGCAGTACATGCTGATCTGCGCATGCTAACCCATTGTTTATTGTTTCTCAAGTAATCGAGTTTATATTTGCAGTGAAAATAAGGGACATTTTCAATGAAAATAGGCTAAATCTATTGGAAACACTTGTCAGTAAAAAAGCTCTCTCAGTCCGTTATTATGATAAAATCCAATATTTAAAATAACTATATATATATATACATATATATATATATATATATATATATATATATATATATATATATATATATATATATTATATATATATATTATATTATATTATATTATATATATATATATATATATATATATATATATATATATATATATATATATATATATATATATATATATATATATATATATATATATATATATATATATATATATATATATATATATATATATATATATATATATATATATATATATATATGTATGTATACACACACATACACATATATATATATATATATATATATATATATATATATATATATATATATATATATATATATATATATATATATATATATATATATATATATATATATATATATATATATAAGTTTCATTATTAAAGTCTGTATCCACATTACAGTGGCTGCCTACAGTAGGTTATGGGGTTGAAAATACTGTATTTAGAGAGGACATAAGATTTTGCAATTTCTAATGTCATATTTAATATTATACTAAACTACAATAAAACCAATATAGCACAAAAAATACAATTGAAATTTAATAGGAGAAAATTGAATTTGGACCATTTCGTGAATTTGCAACCACCACTGGGTTAGTTATGCCTTTACATTGCATGGAATGGTCAAGCAAAAGTGGTTACTAAGCACAGATGCTCATGTGGACCAATGGACGCCATCAATCCAATGTTGCTTGGGGTCATCATGAGGGCTTCAGTCGGTCCTGTCATAAAATTAACTTGTACTTTTGTAATTACGTAACTATAATCAACACTAAAGAGATTCATTGGCAATATAAACTTACTTTTGTGCACAATAAAGGATGAAGTAACGAAGAATCAACGAAATTAATTGGCAGGTAATTTGAGAAAGACGTTATTGTTATGGTTATACAGAGAAGAATGAAGTCGGAATTAATCCCCAGAACTTCTAGAAGACTCCCTAAACAAACTGATAATTTGTGTTGTGTTGTTGTTGGGGTATTAAAGCCAACACTTGTTGTTGGCACGGGCCTTTCCCTTGGTTGGCCCGTAGATAATTTGTGAAAGAACCGTCAAATTTCCCCCTAGCAGTCTTTAGCGCAATGTAAAATACGTTTCATTTATGCTATTGTATCTTATAGTTACAATATAGAATCTAATTGATTTCATAGATTTTTTTGTAACAATAAACACTAAGATTTCGGTTAATGCAGCATAATTTTTAAACAAAACTCGTCCCTGAATATACCAGATTTTCCGAATTTGGGGAGAATTCCCTAGAAGCAGACGCCATGACAGAGAGACCTATAGAAGCTGTCAAGAAGCCTAAAGACAAAATACAATCAAAACCACATATACTGTAAATATTGAATGCAGCTCTTAAATACTATTAATATCAAATTTTAACGTATCTCTGATATATTTAAATTAATAAGCTATATTTTTATATATATTCTTTACGCTGAGAACATGAAAAATATCCATGGACACGGTGATGCTATGGACACTTATTGACAGTTAAAACAACTAAAATTGCCAACTTTACATTGCTTATAATATACTTATTGTATAGGCTTTAGAATTATCCCTAATAAATGTTTATTTTAGAGGATATGTCGTAAATGTATCTTGAAATTTCGTTTTATTATGTATTCTAAGCCAATAATTCTCCCTTTACTTTTAAAACACGATAATTTAAAGGTAGGCTACATTGTAAATGTCAGTTTTTAAAATTAAAACCAGCTGACTATTTAGCAAGAACACATGGTAAAAAAAATAAAAGAAATATTTGGATAAAAAAAGTGAAATTTTCAATAAAATTGCTTTAGATTTTATCAATGTTTAAGTTTGATAAAGAAAAGTGGATAATAAAGCTAGATATTTTTTTCATAATTTGGAATAGTTAAGATCTTTTGTTAGAGTTTGAATTTAGCGCCAAATTCTCAAGTGAAAATAACGACTTTGAGAAAGCTATGGAGATTTAAAATAACTATCAATAATAACAATGAAATAAAGAATATTTGTCAACTTCTGTAAAGAATGGAGATAATGCCTTTGATGTATTGCAAATATTTGTACAATTTTGGTCAAAAATACACATTTTAAAATATTAAGTATATTATCTTAATCAGCTTCAAGTCGTAATATATCCATATACTATGAGAATTATATAAAAAATAAATTTATTTCAATAGAGTAGTTAAAAACTCATGCTAGCATGCTTGTCTAATATATAACTATCATTTAGATTTTAAATTTCAACATATAAAATGTATTTCAGCCAGATTACAGAAATAATTGAAATTTTTCCATTTTGTTGTTTGTAAAGAAAATCCTAAATCTTGAAGTTATCTTTGGGAACGTCTCTGATTCCAGGTTCCTCGTTGCTCTCTCCCCAACACTGTGATTGTGGGCAGACTGCTGGAGGAAGTGTAGCAGGTGCAAAGAGCTGCAATCTGCAGAAATTTCATCAACATTACTCACCTCCTAGAGGAAGTGTAGCAGGTGCAAAGAGCTGCAATCTGCAGAAATTTCATCAACATTACTCACCTCCTAGAGGAAGTGTAGCAGGTGCAAAGAGCTGCAATCTGCAGAAATTTCATCAACATTACTCACCTCCTAGAGGAAGTGTAGCAGGTGCAAAGAGCTGCAATCTGCAGAAATTTCATCAACATTACTCACCTCCTAGAGGAAGTGTAGCAGGTGCAAAGAGCTGCAATCTGCAGAAATTTCATCAATATTACTCACCTCCTAGAGGAAGTGTAGCAGGTGCAAAGAGCTGCAATCTGCAGAAATTTCATCAACATTACTCACCTCCTAGAGGAAGTGTAGCAGGTGCAAAGAGCTGCAATCTGCAGAAATTTCATCAACATTACTCACCTCCTAGAGGAAGTGTAGCAAGTGCAAAGAGCTGCAATCTGCAGAAATTTCATCAACATTACTCACCTCCTAGAGGAAGTGTAGCAGTCGCAAAGAGCTGCAATCTGCAGAAATTTCATCAACATTACTCACCTCCTAAAGGAAGTGTAGCAGGTGCAAAGAGCTGCAATCTGCAGAAATTTCATCAACATTACTCACCTCCTAGAGGAAGTGTAGCAGGTGCAAAGAGCTGCAATCTGCAGAAATTTCATCAACATTACTCACCTCCTAAAGGAAGTGTAGCAGGTGCAAAGAGCTGCAATCTGCAGAAATTTCATCAACATTACTCACCTCCTAGAGGAAGTGTAGCAGTCGCAAAGAGCTGCAATCTGCAGAAATTTCATCAACATTACTCACCTCCTACACAGACAGCAATACCTTGCATTTTTTCACTTCTAGCTTATAGGACCTTTCCAATATACCAGGCAACCTCTTGATTTGGGATTTCTAAATTCCTCATTTCTATGTTATTGCTTCTAAAGTTTCTTAACTTATTACAGTCAAAAGTATGCTCAGTAGTATCCTCTGCCTCCCTACACAACACACAAAGTCTATCAGTATCATTTCTATTTCTATAGTTTTTCTTTTAATTCTAGCATATTTAACCTTGCTTTCATAGCCATTGCTGCTTCTTCAGTGGCAAGTTCTTCTATGTAATCACTTCTGCCATTACTATTCAGAAACCTCATTTTGGTCATCTTTGCTTTATTTTCTTTTATCTTTCTTTTAACTTTATTTTCCACTTTGCTTTCTATTTTTTTTTTTTTTTTGAGTTCTTGATTTTTATACTTTCGTAGTTCTTCAATTTCAATATCATATATTTTTTGCATATTTCTATGATACTTTTTTCCCCAACTTTCCCCATATGGTTTCCTTATTTGGTGTTCCAATCTCCTTTACTAGTCATTTATCACCTGATGTTATGAAATGGCATCATCTATTTATACTCTATTCGATTTTCAACAGGCCATATTCTTGTTTCAGCTTTTAGCCCCCAGTATGGTGTGGTAGCAACCAGTTTAAACATTCTTATCATAATTTTGTGCTATATATCCTACTCTCTACTTCTTTTATTTCTTATGCTTTTATCACACCCCAAGTCTTAATATCTGCAAACATTGAAGGTACTATTACTGTCTCGTGGATCTTTATTCTCACTAGCAATGTCATTAAATCTCCTACTCTATTACTATCTCCATACTTCCTAACTTGCACCATGTATTCGATTTTTACTTCTCTTTTACTTTTGCTACGACTATAGTTTCCCTTTTCTGAGTAGAGCCATTCTCCTAAGTATTTATATTCCTCAACTGTTTCTATCCTTCCATTTCTATCGTTGCAACTTATCGTGAGTAAGTAGTAATCGTTTCTTCGCCTGCAGCAACACCAATGCTGTTATGCCACAAACTCTATTCGACTCTTCTGTTCATTTGAATATTTTCCTTTAGTTCATTCTTTAAATGTGAGACTCCTATTTTTCCTCGCTGCCTTGTTTTGCATTTCATTGGTCAAAAAGTTGTTTTCTTAAAACTGAACATATAATATCATCCCTAAAATAAAAGGTTGTTTGATTTAACTTTTACTCTTTTGCTTTAGAAATCATTTATGGAGTTTAAACATAAATCTAAACTTCGTATATTCATTGAGGTGTTGAACGTTGAGTAACATCCATAACACAAACTCCCTTGTCTTTTCCTTCAGAAATATTGACGAATAAAAGATGAGATGATAATTGTATTCCTCACATTAAAATATATTCACTTCGGTAAACACAAACACCAAAACTAAATTATCCAAATATAATGGTCTTCTATATTGAAAGGTACATTGGTAAATCGTGAAGACATAACAGATTCACGGTAAAGGTTTTTGAAAAAATCATTTAACTCTCGAGCCATACAAACTGCTTAGGAACAGAACTCCAACATTTCCGCTATTATAACATGAACTTTCAGAAGAGCTTATATCATCTTATCACATACTAAAAATAACAAATACTTACAAACACAGAATATTACTGGATATGTCCTAGAGGAAGCATATGGGTCTACTCCAACAGGAATAACCTTCGGAAAACTGTAAGAAGGAAATTTCCAATGATGGATCCTGAGTTTGGTTTTAAATATCAGCGAATTTAGCACCCCTCCTAATAAAACACTACAATTGCAAAGGAAAAATCTCCTTATGATTAAGTTTGGTTGAATATATGTTTACAAACATATAAATCAATTGTTCTTTTTTATTTTTATTCCAGATTGCAAAGAGACAAGGACCAAACAAACCTTAGAATAAGGAAGATAGAAAAGGAAAGTTTGATGAGATGTGGCATAAGTATAAAAAAAAACTCCTATGAAAAAAAACTTTGTCTTTGTTATTTTAGCTAGGAGGGTAAAATGTGAATCTACCTAAACATCAAATTTTCATTATTTTTATTCAATACTCCGAGCGTCAATCATAAAACAGCTGATTATGTCTCTGAATGTTCTCCCCTTCCTTCATTTATTCCTTCCTTCCTTCCTTCCTTCCTTCATTCCTTTCTTCCTTCCTTCCTTCCTTCCCTACTCCCTTGCTTGCTTGCTTGCTTGCTTGCTTCATTTTCCCCTTCCTCTCGATCATCAAACCATAATTATTCAACAAGAGTAAAAAACAAAGACTTTCGAAGGCACCAGTCTGATCCGTGCAACTTGCATCCTTCCATCCAAAGGGTTTCCTAAACCATCACAACGTCCATCAAAAAGGAAATCAAATTGAGTCTCATGAATTAAGCTTTTTCATAATAAAAGGCTCAGAGTAATTCATATTAATGACAACAAGTATATAGGTGTTATGAAAGTAGTAATGATTTTTAGTTACAAAGTTGCAATGTCCTTTGGCAAAAGAATCTCTCTCTCTCTCTCTCTCTCTCTCTCTCTCTCTCTCTCTCTCTCTCTCTCTCTCTCCTATCAAATAATCTTAAGAAGCATAGTTTAGTGATCAACATCTGTTTCCCTAAAGGCTCTTCCCTTCCTCTTCTAGATTCCCCCTGCAGACCCCAATCAATAACCACATCATCATTGAACCCATAATATGGATCCTTCAACAACTTTATTGTTTGAGACACTTTTGAAGAAAATCCACGTTTTCCTCCTAATTGACTTTCCCAGGACGAATCTTTTTCATCACTATTCTCCTCGCGTCAGAGCCTTCTTTTTTTGCCTGGAATACTGGAAGATTCTGGAAGATTATAAATATCCTTTCAAATGATGTTTTCTTGTAAAACCTTAATAAATGATCTGGAAAACCATCTTTCAAGAACTGCAATTGTCTCGAGACAGTCTCCGTCTGTCTACCCAAAAGAACAACAAAAACAAGGGTTATTCGAGGCATCACTCCCAACTTCCCTATTAGAACTAATAATAGACCCAGAAAGTAAGCCAAGGCTCTTTATTATTTTATAATAAATTCATACTCCTAAGTGTTATATGTTAGGTTAAATTTATGTACATTATATTACAAAACTTGTGTAAATGGCTTATTTTTCATGTATGTTGATGTAAAATTAAAATAATTGGTTTTATTTCACATATGTTGATGTAAAAAAAAAAATAAATTATTAATTTTTATATATGTTAATGTATTTGTAACTAAAACTATCATTGTGTTCTAGAACAGGAGTTCTAATGCATAAAAAAAATTATTTTAGTAAATTAACTACAACACCCTCCCCATTGTTTGTGAATTAGAGGTTGACATTCAACAATTATAAGTGGCCTAAACATAGTGACAGATAGGGGTGGCAATTCCATACTACAATAATTAACACGCCTTGGAAACAAATTAAACACACATAATGACCTGACTTTACATAATGGCCTGATCACTGCATATTCGACGAGGAGATCACCCCACAGAACCTAATACTGTTAACACACCTATTGCCACATAAGGTAAACGAGTCAGTCGGCGTATTTACGTGAATCTGTTTCACTCCACAGCAACAAAAATACGATTCCAACTTGGTCGCGCGATCTGGGAATCTTCACATTGCGCAAGGGCCAAAGGAGAATATTCCAGCACGGTGCAGATTCTGAGATGGGTCGCAACATATGTACCACCAAACATACACAATTATATCTGTACATTCTTTGCACTTCAGAGAGATGTATTGTTTTGCATGTATACGATATGAATGAGTTCTTTCATGGATTTTTGTTTCTCCCAATTTCCACCTACAACAAATCAACCATGGAACTCAAAGGACGAGGTTTTAAGAAACTCCGAAGGATAGAAACAGTTAAGGAATATAAATAATCAGGAGAGTGGTACTAGGATAAAGGAAACCAAAGTCTTATAAGCAAAAGGGAAGCAATAATAGAATAGGCTACATGGTACAGGAAGTTAGGAAGTATGGAGACAGTAACAGAGTAGGAGATTTGGCTTTGTTAGTGAGAATAAAGATCTATGAGACAGTAGTAGTACCTACAATGTTTGCAAATATTTAGACATGGGGTGTAATAAAAGAAAAAAAATGAAAGAACTAGAGAGTAAACAGTACAAAATTATGAAAGGAGTGTTTAAACAGGTTTCTACCCACCATACTGGGGGATAATAGCAGAAATAGGAATACAGCCAGTTGAAAATAGAATACTGTATGAAAAATGTGATGTTATCTCATAACATCAGATGACAAATGGCTAGTTAAGAAAGTAGTGGAAGATCAAATAAGAGAGCCATATGGGGAATGTTGGGAAAAAGTATTAAAGAAATATGCAATGAATATTATATTAAAATTGAAGAAATAAGATAGTATATAAAACAAGAAATAAAAAAAAATTAAGAGGCAAATGAAATTGAAAGAAAAATAGAAGCAAGAAAAGCAGAGATGACCAAACTGAGGTTTTTGAGTAGTAATGGCAGAAGAGACTGCATAGGTGAAATTGACACTAATGCGAGAGTAATATTTATGAAAACAAGGTTAAATGTGCGAGAATTAAAAGAAAATTATGGAAACAGGAAGGATAAGGATACCCTTTGTGTTTTGTACAGGGAGGAAGAGGATACTACTGAGCATTTGGTCAAGTCGTCCATAAAACTCGCACACTGGCCATTTTGGAGAATGATTAAGTCCCTAATTTGACAGACAAAGAGATGTATTTGGGCGTAATATTTGTGGCATCCTTTAAAGAACACAGGCAAATCTATAACCAAGCACTTTTAGCCAGAAAGTTCTACCCTGAAGGTGTTCTTGAGTTCTGGTATGTGCGTTTTAGCTATGCAAAATACCAATGATTAGTAAAAGGGGTCGATGTGTTGCTTTCTGTTCCAAGCGGTAATGCAATATTGGATGTTAAAATTGACTGATTTGTGTTTAATTAAGTAACTCGTCAATTTACTTACCTCATTAATTTAAGCTTGTAATTACTCACATTTCTGGACCTATTTTAAAGGTGTGATTACCTAGAATTGTTGACTGTAACAACCAATGAATGCCACTTAATTGTTTTGTATGTATTTAATCTTTCATGTCAGACGGTAGGATTTTCTTTGGACTGAATTTTCCCTGGAGCTGCAAGAATACTGATGGTACTTATATAAGCATCATTTAAAACCTACGGAAGAAACAAAAATACTCTCTCTCTCTCTCTCTCTCTCTCTCTCTCTCTCTCTCTCTCTCTCTCTCTCTCTCTCTCTCTCTCTCTCTCTCTCTCTCTCTCTCTTAATCTAATGGAATTGCCACTGTAAATGAGGAAGAAAATAATCTATAATTACTATAGTTTTTCACAATTTGCTATCTTTTCTTTCTCCCTCTAAATCTAATATTTAAAATTTGTGAGATACTTTTCATATATATAACCGTTTTTTTTTATGAAATCTTACAGCAGACTAGAAGAGCAGATCTTCCTGTTTCCCCTGAAACATAATTAGAAATAGATCAAAGGGCATCATAGGATAAGAAGGATTAAAATGCAACATTTATTAACATATAAACTTAGATAAAGGGATGATGTAGAATTAGATTTCATTTAGTCTCCCTCGAAAGCCAAGACAGAAACGAAAGAAAACTATGTTGCAAGTTCTTCTATTTTCTGCCAAATCTATAGAAAATTGCATAAATTAATCTTCATTATAGTCAACGAAAATAAAGTTTTCACGTTTGTATTCTATCTTTCAGTTTCTTTACTTATTAAAATACTGATGGAGCAGGAAAGGCTTCCTCCAATCTCAGTGAACGGTTAATATGAAAAGATATTTTATCATCATAATGATATGTTTTCGAATATATTGGGCTATTTAACGTTTTAAGAATTTTGTTTTGTGTTTTTAATTATTTTCAATAAATTTAAATTAAAATTTTCATATCATGTGGGAAATTTGATAAAAATTTACATATATAATTATAGAAAGAGAAATCAGAATTTTAAAAAGAGGTTCATCACATTGCTTGGGGTGGAAGTTAATCATTGCAGATGTAAACGATTGACATATCAAAATTATTATTGAAAACCCTCTTGACTGAAGGGTTGACAGAATCTTATCAACAAATGTTGGCTATAATACTCCAGGATTAAAAAGCAGTGGAAGTTATTCTTTGACGTCTAATTCCTTTCTAATATTATTGAATACCCTCTTGACTGAAGGGTTGACAAAACGTGAATTTTAA
>NC_090749.1:27315381-27332881 GCF_036898095.1 Palaemon carinicauda | reverse complement strand
TCCTTACTTCTCTTATATAGTTTATTTATTTCCTTATTCCCTTTCCTCCCTCGGCTATATTTTCTCTATTGGATCCCCTGGGCTTATAGTACCCTGCTTTTCCAAAGAGGGTTGTAGCTTAGCAAATAATAATAATAATAATAATAATAATAATAATAAACCGGAATATGAAGCAGCAGTGATATACCAGATATACTGTACATTAAATCATTCTGAGCCTCACCTAACCCATTGGACTCGCTTCTCCTCGCCCTTGACCTGATAGAGAAATAGCTGTATTGGATCTAGGAGGATTTCTCTCCATAAATCTCACGCGAGTAATTTTGTCCTCGTTGTGTCTCACCGTAACATTACATTTCTCTGTCGTCGTTTTCAGAACTCAATCATCAAAGAAATCTGTTTATGATAATTATAGATATTTATCAGTGATTAAAGTAGTAAATTCAAATGGACATTTTATTGTTATAGTAAAATATTTTTCTTTTTCAAAAGTGATTTATGATCTTGCCTGAAACCGAGCTGGTTTAGTACAAAAGGTTTAATTGACATTCCTTGCAAACTACCAATCTTGCAATGCTATTCTCTTGCATCATAGAGGAAGGAAAATGGATTTTTTATATAAAGAAAATGTTACTAACCCCGTTAAGGCTTAAGCCATCAAATAAGACGGGCAAGTATCGTAAATAGTAAACTGGCGGTTAGACTAATTCAGCTTCCATCCTATAGCCTGATACAGCTGCTGAATAAAAGGGACAAAATTTGCATTACTTTTAACCCTGGATAGGTACGCTCCTCGGACACCCCTTTAAGGGTATACTCGGACGCGAACGACCCCGACGCCAAAAAAAATTCTTGAAAAATCTGTTTTTGTAGTAACCTCCTTTTTTCTTTTGCCAAAAAAAAACTTCAAGTAATGCTTAAAACAACTGTAAAGATAAATACTACTCATCTGCAGAAAAACTATTTATTATAAATATTTTAAAAAATTAAGTAGAAAAAAAAAGACCTGACATAAAAATTCATAAAAAAAAAGTTTATACATATATACACAAATCCTTTTAGGAATTGATTCTTGAATGTTTAGGACACATCTTGATGTATTTTGGATGAAGTCAGACCCATGGAGGTGAAGATCTGAAATGAGAAAAAAAGGGTAACTTTTTTTGGCCAAAAAAATTTGTCCAAATTTCATGAATTTTTTTGGGTACCCAAATGAAATAGGAAATGGCTAATTTTTTTAGGGAATAAACATATGTTATCCTAAAATAGAAATATGTAAAAAAATCTTCATTATTTTGTAAATTACATTTATATCAGGGGCCATATCTAAAGGTAATTTTTTGAGTACTTAGAAATTTCGTAAAAAAATACATATATTTAATATATAATATGATATTTATGCAGGTAAAAATATACCAAAATATCACAAATTCTATAGGGAACAAGAATATATATAGATAGGGCAGCTTACGCTTCGGATATGTCCACAAAATGGCCGCCAACCACACTGACTCAGACTCCCTAATCTGCCACTTGAAATGTAGGAAGGGTATGTCAATTTCAAGGTGTTATTTACTAATCTAATTATTATTGGATATGCATAAAAATTGTATGGTGGGTTGCTGGATAATTGTCGATTATTTTACGACTATAAAATTAAAATTCTGACCCAAAAAAATTTTTTTGAAGGGAAATAAAATCGAAAAAAAAAATGTAAAACAATATTTTAGCTAAAAAAATTTGATGATATTCAATCAAAAAAAAAAGTAAACAAAATTTTCCGACAAATAAACATCTAGAGGAATCATTACTCTGTGATAGTTCCTTAGTACGTAGTAATTTTGAAAGAATTGGGAAAAAACGAAAAAATGGCAATCACCGGAAAATCGAACACATACCTATATATACGCCATTTCTGGCTAAAAAAAAGATAGGCATGGGTAGCCAGATCATCTAGAAACACTTTCCAACACTATAAAAATATAAGTTTTGCGACACTACTTGCCAATTCCTTACGGTAACATGACTAAGAAAAAAAATGCAAAACAAATAAAAAGGGGCACTCGCGGAAAAATGGCTAACATTCTAATATACGGCATTTCAGAAAAAAAAAATTCAGCCACGTGCTAGGCAAACCATCAAGGTACATTTTCCGACAAATAAACATCTAAATGAATAATTACTCTGTGATAGTTCCTTAGTACGTAGTAATTTTGAATGAAATGGGAAAAAACGAAAAAATGGCAATCACAGGAAAATCGAACACATACCTATATATACGCCATATCTGGCTAAAAAAAGAAGATAGGCATGGGTAGCCAGATCATCTAGAAACACTTTCCAACACTATAAAATTATAAGTTTTGCGACACTACTTGCCAATTCCTTACGGTAACATGACTAAGCAAAAAAATGCAAAACAAATAAAAAGGGGCACTCGCGGAAAAATGCCCAACATTCTAATATACGGCATCTCAGATAAAAAAAAAAGACATGCACGTGTTAGCCCAACCATCAAGGCACACTTTCTAACACATAAACATGAAAAAAAAATCAATAATATACGGCAATTATTTACTACGTAGTAAATTTTTACAAATATTAAAAAAAAAAAACAGAAATTGGCAACCGCAGTTAAATACCCAATATACCAATAACTACGTCGTATCTGACAAAAACAAAATCACGCATGGGTAGCCAGATCATCTAGACACACTTTCCAACACTAAAAAAGCAAAAGTTTTACGACACTATCTCGCAATATCTTACGGAAAAATGACTTGGCAAAAAAATGAAAATAAATGAAAAAGGGACAATCGCGGTAAAATGCCCGACATTCTAATATACGACATCTCAGATAAAAAAAAAGACATGCACGTGTTAGCCCAACCATCAAGGCACACTTTCTAACACATAAACATGAAAAAAAAATGAATAATATACGGCAATTCCTTACTACGTAGTAATTTTTACAAATATTAAAAAAAAAACAGAAATTGGTAACCGCAGTTAAATACCCAATATACCAATAACTACGTCGTATCTGACAAAAACAAAGTCATGCATGGGTAGCCAGATCATCTAGACACACTTTCCAACACTAAACAAGCAAAAGTTTTACGACACTATTTGGCAATATCTTACGGAAAAATTACTTGGCAAAAAAATGAAAAAAAATGAAAAAGGGGCACTCGCGGTAAAATGGTCCTCGTGGTGATGAACGACATTTTAACTAAAAAAAAAAACATGCACATGGTAGCCAAACAATCCACCAAGACTTTCCACAACTGATAACCTATACAAGTTGAACCATTCTACGACAATTTTATAATACGTAATAACTTTGATAATTATGCAAACTACCTTAGAAGGGTAAACTCGGACGCGAACGACCCCGACGCGTCTCAGAAATCGGGGGAAGGAGTACAGCTACAGCAATGCACATCTGGACACTACTAGAGCGTGTAGGGGAGACACCTCCTGCAGGTCGATCACCCACAAATTTAGTCACGGGGGTGAGTCACGTGAGAAAAACCTGTTTTTTTTTTGACGCTCGGGGTCGCAAACGACCCACCGTACCTATCCAGGGTTAAAGAAAATACATTTGTAGACAAAGGTCGGAAGAAAAAAAAGCAATGAATCCAAAACTAGAAAGATTATAAGCAAAATGCCTTAATGAGAGTTATAATTCAGTATCAATATAAGATAATAGTTTTACATAGACAAAATTTAACAAAATATCATACATTTCAAATATATGTAGACTTAGCAAAGGCTGGTCCATCCTACATTATACATTAGATTTGTATTGTGAAGTATAACCTAGCTTCCCAACGCCATAAATAATAACTCTAGTTTGTTATTCATGCAACGTTCATTCTTGTAATCAAAAAGCAGTTTTAGGACAAGCTTTCCTAACGATCTAACGCCCAAAAGTTCCACGTTTCTTATTTACAGGTTGTTCAAAGGAGATTCTGAAGAGTAACTGGAACAGAAGTTGACAAAGAATAAGTGACTGAATGATATTAAGTATTTCCGTGTTGTGAATTCACAAATGAGGAAACAAGTGTCAATCAGGCCAAGAATTAAACATTTTTTGTAGGCTTTTCGTATTTTAACATAACAACAAAGGTTCTTCAGTCATCAAGTAGGCTCAAAGGAAGGCGTCCAAGAGGCCCTTCCCCTCCTCTTCGTCCTCCTCCCCTCCTCCTTAATGAGAACGACACCCAAAGGACAGTTGCAACTTCTCTGTCTCTAATTTCATCCAATAAAGATGCGTCTTTCATTTACATTTCTTAGCTGTTGATTCATGTGATACTGTGTGATACAGTGCAGTCTCTCTCTCTCTCTCTCTCTCTCTCCTCTCTCTCTCTCTCTCTCTCTCTCTCTCTCTCTCTCTCTTGTAATGAAGCCTTGAATCTGAGGAGGTGCCTTGTAATTTCTGACCAGACATTAATAGCTGGTTCTAGTTATGGGCATTAAATTTAACCCTAACAAAACTCTAAATATGATTTTGCGTAAGTCGAGGACAATGGCTCCCTGACATCCAGATCTCTGATTTGATATTTCTTTAACTATATACGACCCCTTTTAAAGTTTGTGCGAGAGAGAGAACTTGGGAACTATATATGATATGTTGGAGAGAGAGAGAGAGAGAGAGAGAGAGAGAGAGAGGTCGGGGGGAGGGGGGTTCCACATTCTATGCCTACCTCCTAATATTAGTTGAATAATTTAGATTTTGATTTTTAAAGTGTAGAATTGATGTGCTTTTTCCCAGGAGTCATTACAAAATCCAAATTGGAATTTCAATAGCCATAATTCCCTACTACACAAAACAAAATTGAAATATTGACCAGAAAACAGATTGAATAATGCAATGATATATCATTTGATTAATAGGACTAATCAAAGTACGTGTGAATAGGAGCTTTTGAGGCAATGTGAAGAAGCAACAGAAATTCCAGGGAAACAATAATCTCATTTGATGTCCATTCCCTTGTTGTACTCTTTTCAGAAACATGACTTATCGAAAAGAGGAGAGAGAGAGAGAGAGAGAGAGAGAGAGAGAGAGAGAGAGGAGAGAGAGAGAGAGAGAGAGAGGAGGGAATTTAGGGTAGGTATCTAAGTGTGTGAAACAATACAAAAATTCCATATACCATTATTATTACTAATACCACCAACATCTGAATCTTCATTCTTGAAGTATAGAGGGGAGAGTTTACATTACGCCATCCTACAGACTTCCTCTTTATGTAATCCTGCTAGATTTAGCCAAGTATCCCTTTGAATATCTTTGCACTACTCTGATTTGTTCTTTTTAATGATCAGCATTAGACCTCAGGCCAAGCACTTTCCCTTCAGTTGTTCAAACGTTTTGATAATATTGTGTTGTCTCTTGCACGGTCGTCTGCTTCACTCGTTCTTAGTTTTCAAATGCCAAGTGCTCAAAATGGCGTCTGCCTAATCATTTTTAAGATACATGCAAAACTTATTAGTTGCCATTATTGTTTCGTTAATATTATAAAAGCGATCCTATGATGGTCATTGCCTTTGTTATCATTAACTCATTCATCCAGGCATAATAAAACACTTAGTCAAAAACTCACAGATGGAATCAAGTTAAAAACACCAGTTTAGAGTTGGATGTGAATAAGAATTCTTTGGGATGGAAAGTCTTCTCTACGAATAATATCTCTATTCTTCTTCAGTAATGTGGTACAATTAATGAAATCCTTACCTGCTGTTCCCCAAGTTGTTACTAGTTACGCAGATCATTGTGTGAGATTCGTGTTGGAAGAAATGAGCCGACACTAATCCTACTTCATCACTTTGATCTCGGCGTAGATGTAGAGATACCATCTGGCCTAATGTAGAGAGAGGAGAGAGAGAGAGAGAGAGAGAGAGAGAGAGAGAGAGAGAGAGAGAGAGAGAGAGAGAGAATGGCAGCGATTAAATTAGCACACTTCGTACTCTGTTCCATTTCCTTATTGAGAATTTCTCTAATGAAACCAATACCAGAGAATCAAAGAGGAATTCCCTTATGGGTCCTTCAAATTCCTGTTTCAGTGAATGCTAATTGGGTTAGATTCCTTTTGGAATGCAAAGACTCTTTCTAATGGGAATCTATCAAAGAATTGATCAGAAAAAGAAAATTCTATTTAAATCGTATAAATAATTTTTACTAAACTTCTGTACTTAAACCAAAATTTGTCTTTGATAAAGAAATTTGGAGGTAGAATAATTGTAACAAGAATAAGTTTACTTTGAGATATTTCCTTCACAAAGCTATTCACTACTTTGGATGTGAAGTTTTCCTCCAACTGTTAAAATCTAAATTAGAATGATTTTCTCATCTTAATGTAAGCCGTCCAATGTGCTCAGAAATCTCTGGTCTTGCAGACATGCAGTTTTACACAAACGCACACAATTCTCCACTCAACATGAATGGCTTATAATCTATTCTTGAGTGCTTGTGTAATTACCAGTGACTTGTGTGAGTTCATGTTTTGTACGAGCAGTTGAGAAACACTACTTTGGAAGTGAAGATTTCCTCCTGCGGATAAAAATATAAATGAGAATGATATTCTTATCTTAAGGCAAGCTATGTTTGCCGTTCTTTTCAGTTTGCTTATAAATCAAGGAACTGGTCTTGTGGCGCCTCTCGGTATGCACATTGGAAATGGGCGTAATGTTTTTGTGTTACTATATAAACAATCTGACATGCAGTTTTACACACACACATACACGCACACATACACATACACAAAATCCCACTTTGCGTAAATGGCTTAGCGTTGAATTTTTAGTGTTTGTGCATGTGTCCGGCAATTCGTGTGAGTTCCTCTATGGATGGGAAAGATTTGAAATGTCACTAAGATTCTTCATAGTTTCTTTTTCTTAATTGATGTCTGGAAAAATATATCATTAGCAAGTAAAGGAAGAAGAAAACTCGTGAATATATTGAGGCATAGTTTGTTGATCCTTCATTATGTATGCATGAGATAGTGAGACACCTCTGTCTGTCTGTCCTTTCCCCTCTCAGATGATCCTCATTACAAAATACTCATCCTACGAAAATGTGATATAAAATTAGTTATGTCAATAACTAGAGATCATATAACTACTTATTATCACATTGTTGTCTCCAAAAGTAGAAACACTGTAGTGTTTATAGAGTTTATTCCCTACTGCGGGTAACTATCTTTTGCAAGACACCCGCATCATTGATAAATGTCTTCTAAGACAAAACTGCTCTTATTTCTAAGGGAAATAACGATTAAATTACAAGACCAGATTAAGGACAGATAAAACCTGTAAATAAATGAAATGTTTAACTAAATTGAACCATAATCAGAGAGTGCTCTATACATTATCAACGTCGAGTTGCTATTGAAAAGACTATCCGCAGAGTAGATTGCTTGAACAGGTTTTCACACAATCTTACTTACAGTAATGAAAAGAGCTATGGCTGTTTTCAAAAAGACATTAACTCATTTATTGCCTAACTACTAAATAGATAAGAAAGAGAGAGAGAGAGAGAGATAGAGAGAGAGAGAGAGAGAGAAGAGAGAGAGAGAGAGAGAGAGAGAGAGAGAGAGAGAGAGAGAGAGAGAGAGAGAGAGGATCAATGCTTTTAGCTATAGGATGAGTTATAAGAATTCTGATTTCCTTCAACCCTGAATAAAACACAACTCAGAAAATCCATGCATACAAAAAGCGAGAAAAGTTAACATAGATTTTGTCTCCTAATGATAAAATAAAGAAAAGATTCTTTAGTACCTCGTTTATTGAACATTAGATGCAAATGATTCTGAAAGGACATTCTATGTGGAAGGAATCCTTTGGGGAGTATGAATGAATCTAAATGATTCCTTGAGGCTTTTGAAGTAGGACTGTAGAGAAAGTACGCAGGCAACTCATTACAATGAATGAAGGAGAATAGAGTAAAGAAAAAAAGTATATATATATATATATATATATATATATATATATATATATATATATATATATATATATATATATATATATATATATATATATATATTATACATAAATATATATATATATATATATATATATATATATATATATATATATATATATATATATATATATATTCAACAAACGAAACATGATTTTGTGAACGATATTGAATCTTTTGTGTTCACTCAGTAAACACCATATAATACGATATATAACTCTTATTTCCTTAATTAAGGAACGAAGAACAAACACTTATATTTTAAAACGAAGAGAAATAATTACGATAAAACAAAAACGATGCGAGTGAAAGAAGACATGTTATGAAAAAAAGCTTAAACTTTAAATGTGTTTTAACCAACTTCAACGAAACCCTGAGATAAATGGAGCATTTTGTCTCCACAGAATTGAGTTGAAATGGAAGTCCTTAGTTTTGGACTAACGCTCATCACTTGTCATTGGAGATTTTGTCTTTAAGAATTACGACATAAGACATTTTTTTTCTTGTAGTTTAATTTGAATCCGCATTTATGTCAATGGTCAGTTTCAAAAGTTTATCGATTTTCTAAGAATTATATCAGTTTTTCATTTCAACTCCAATTAATTTACTTTTATTATTAATATTATACAGATGATCCTCTCCTATCAACATCTATTCATATGGGTTCTACAATTGCATACAGCTCTCACTCTCTCTCTCTCTCTCTCTCTCTCTCTCTCTCTCTCTCTCTCTCTCCTCTCTCTTGGGTTATACAAAGGTCTATAGTTACTTATCTATTTTGAAATATACCAGTCCTAATATGTTTTTATAATCAATATTCATTACTTCTCATATAATTTATTTATTTCTTTCAATTTCCCATTCCCACTAAGCTATTTTTTTCTTTCTGGGTTTTTTGAACTTATAGCATCCTACTTTTCCAACTAAGGTTGTAGCTTAGCTAGTAATAATGATGAAAATTATTTCACTAGACATCCACAAACAAAATGTCATGTCCCTTGGGGACTTTTCAAGGTCCTTCATAGCGTCAACTTATCTTGGCAGTTTCGTCTTTTGCATTTTGCATTAAATCTTTCAAACTATGTCAGTAGTTGGCAGATTATAACTCTCCTTCACTTTTTCTCCTCTTTCTTCAACCCACAATCCACTTGTGTTGGCTGACATCTTTGACTCTCATCCCCGAGTCCTTGAAGACTGTAGCAGTTTGTGGAAGTTTTGTCTACTAAAGTTTAGGAATCATTTTTATGAAGTTGTCTCAGATGAATATGAAATACTCCACCAACTGAGATAAGTTTTTCTCCCTATGTTTTGGTCCCTCGCGTTCCAGTGAGTCTCTATTGCAGCGCAATGCGATTTGATAGAGACACAGAAATGGGGGTATTTAGTTTCTCTGACTTTTCTTTGATTTGTCGAAACTCTTGCTATCTATAAGTTAGTGTTGTGTGTAGCCTATGTGTATGAGGGCGAATCTGTTTGTAGGTACAATATATAGTTGCAAATAAACTAGAAATAAATATGATAATCAAACATGCCTTCTATTAAATCATTAAATGTCATTTTCAAGACCTACCATGAGCGAGAAATGTCGTAAAATATCAGCGATCGAACATACATACTTGCACTTCCAAAGTAAGGGCAAGAGAGTCCAGGCAGTAGCTATCGATGTGCCACAAACCTTGTTATCTATTGCCCAAGGAGGACAGGGCTATGTCCACTAATAAAAAAGGACATAAATGCATGATAACATACAGTAATCTAGTAGTTGAACCCTAAACTTGCTTTTTGTAAACTAAAACACTACATCTAAACCCCGAATTGTCGAGGATTTTCATTAACACAAACATACTTTGGAAGATTAGACTTGTGTTTACTCTCACACCTTCTACACTATGTACTTGTGTCTATAGACATCCCGATACATAGAATACGAACAGTTAATTCAATCTTTTTATGTTATTAACTATTGTATGATATCAATATTGATCCATGAAAATATAACTATGAAATCAAACAAATGTCTAAAGGACCCCGGTCCATCTTGGAAGGGAATCTGCATCAATTGCTAAAGTTCTGAAGACTCTGGATCCTTCCAATGTTTATGGGGAGACAACAAAGGAAAATATTCCAAAATGTCTGGATGTAAAAGGGGCGATAATTCTTCAGCATTGTTGCGGCATAAAGAAGTTTCCAGGTTATTGGGAATTCTGGAGAACTATGGAATCCAGTTCTGGTTTTATGGTCAATAATGACTTTTGCACTCTGTGCTGACTACGATAGCCTTACTAACTCTCTTTAAGATTGCCTACTTTTGCATCAAGTTCGACATTTTCATCATCCAAATTTTCATTGGTAATAGTGAGGGCCCAGATGTTATGGTAGGCCTACTTAGTTAAATTCAAAATTTCAATTGAATTCTCTCAATGTGAAAGATCTCACTGTTTGATGTTTAGAATTATACCATCAGAAAAATTTGAAGAGTGTGAATTTGCTTCATATAAAAATCAATAATATTTACAAAAATACTCTAACCGAGTACCTAAGAGGAATCAAAAAAAATATCAGGTCCCAAATATTATGGAAAAATATTCTAGCATAAGAGATTATAGTTATTTGCGTTTGTAAATCCAAAGAACAACCATTTTTTGTACGAAAAAGGACTATTTCCCTGGAAATTTCAAATAATGAGCGACATCACATAGACGGGTGATCCCTACAGAAGTAGTTGTCTCTCTCTCTCTCTCTCTCTCTCTCTCTCTCTCTCTCTCTCTCTCTCTCTTCCTTGTCATCATAATAACCCACATCCTAAACCTTTATTATGATTCATGGAATAAATATTGTCTTCTAAACCTCGTGAAAAACTCTTTAAGGATATTTTTTTCAAATCTACATCGAAGACGAGAGATTTTCCTCCGTTAATTCTAACGGTTAATCTGATAGCCTTCAAAGGTTTAAATGTCGCTCGTGAATGGCAGAGGTAAGGGATACTGATCATGCTCTAGTAGGACAATGCACTAGAGACATATGGTCTAGGCCATAGACCCCCTCCCCATCAAGCTAGGGACCAGAGAGTGGCAGGTAATGGCCACTGATTCCTCAGCAGATAGACCTACCGTATAGGCTCCCCTTAAACCGACCCCATCCTTAGCTCAAAAAGATAACGAGGTGTCAGACACTATAAGAAACTATCGAGCTAGAGAGGGAATAGAATTCTAGTCCAACAGATTGCTAGGCAAGGACATTTTTAATAAGCCACCAAAACCCATAATCTTTCAAATACAAGAAATTGTCTTATATTTCCTTTATTATTCATTATACTCAGTTGGCTCTCTCATGATTCATTGACACAGTCATTCATGACCACAATTATGTGTTAACGACCCATTAAGGCCACCTAGCGGTAATTAAGGTCTTAAAATGACTTGCTTAAGATAATGAGGTATCGTTTGCATTCTCTTTGCTGATGTCCCGATTTTCCTGTGGCTTTATTTCATTCTAAAAGAGGAATAATACGAACTCATTTAGGTAATGGATTATGACAAGAGTCTTGACGTCATCACTAATTCGATCAAACGACTATAGATTTATTATTATTATTATTATTATTATTATTATTATTATTATTATTATTATTATTATTATTATTATTCAAATGAGGGGATAATCAGATAGAAGATACATAAAAAGACTCGACTCAAAATAGAATAAAATCATAAATATAGCAAACCGGAAACATTGCAAAGAACCATAAATCAAGAAGATACAGAGGAGCTACAAAACAGTGCCTCACCTACAAAGGCATTTTGTCCTTTATCACTCTTTCCAAGAAGTAATTAATTATATTCAATTATTGACGTCGTTTTTGTCTTCCACAAATAATGCATTAAGTCATAAAGTTCATTTCCTCTTATTCACACATAGTAAATTGAATGGATTCACTAAACTATGTATTGCCGTTCATTGAAATGGAACAAGAAGATTTCATTCAAGCTTTAAAAGAAAAAAACAAATCGTGACGTTTGGCAGGAGAAGAAGGATTGCTTCGATAAACTGTCAATATTGATAAAAATGCTTTTTACAGAAGATCTCAACAGTGAAAATCAAGTCAAGGTGAGATATCTTTGTAGGGATGGACTTGAGACAGAGAGAGGTCACCGTCAAATGTTTTCTGCCAACTCCCTCCTCCTGACAGGGTCTCTCCTTCTTCCTCTCTCCCTCTGAAATGGGCAAGAATTGGCCCCAAGGAAGGAAGTTGAATATGCAAAATTAACTCCCTCTGGAAAATACATTCAATTTTACTACATCGAGACATTTTACACTCTATCAAATCATGTATGTAAATGAATATCCCTTTTTATATCATTCATTTCCACATCTTCTGTAGCCTTTCCCCTTTCGTACAAAGAAGCAGTATTCTAGTTATAAGAGATTTCAAAATCCCAAATAACGAAAAATCAAACAATTAATCAAATCATAACACTGCAATTGAAAAATAATTATTATTTTGATATCATGAGAAAACCAAACTATAAAGCAAACATTTCAAACATTTCTATCTTGTTCCGAAGAGAATTCCATATCCTTATATAATTAAACATAAAATGTTTAACTAGTTTTCTTGCAATAAGAAAAGAGTTTTATTCATATCGATCCTTTTTTTTCACTGTCAAACAATAATCATTTTGAAAAGTAGATTCATGGAACAAATAGAGGAAAATTATATATAATACATTTAAATTTTGTAAATATATATATATATATATATATATATATATATATATATATATATATATATATATATGCGTATATATATATATTATATATATATATATATATATATATATATATATGCGTATATATATATATATATATATATATATATATATATATATATATATATATATTATATATATATATACGCATGTATATATATATATATATATATATATATATATATATATATATATATATATATATATATATATATATATATATCATGAAAAAAGAATACTAGTAATATAGCTATAATTAAAAAACATAACTTGAAGTCACAGTTTAGTGCTGATAAGTCATATATATTTTGCTTATAGCAAATCTATATGCACTAATCTAAAGTTTGATATAATCTCTAAAAGGGCTGCTTCTTTACATAATTAAATCCATTTCAGTCTCACCATACTGAAAAAAGACTTCAGATTAATATTCAAGGAGTGTAATCAAAGGGCAATTTTGAATCGTTCCAATTTAAACGTTTCCTGATTAGGAGACTTTTACAAGAGAAACTTTATTATTTTGCTTAAAGAAGAGTTTAGAGGAATAGTCTTAGTAGAAGTCAGGGATGGTAATTTCCTAGAGAGAAAAAAATTCTACTTTGAATATTCTAATTTGATCCTCTTGTTGTCTTGGCTGTTATGAGGTCAAGAAATAAATGTCGTTTATGCTCTAGCTACATTTACCTTCCGTTGTACTAATATGCTTAAAGGTGTATAATTCAATGTAAGTAGAACATAGTCATAATGGATGGTTGGCAATCAAGGAACAGAGTAATTATTCCCTTTATATTCACCTTCCAACACAATCCCCGAAGAAAGAAAAAGTGTGAAGAATAAAGATTGAAAGTCTCAGATCTATCTAATGCTACTTTTAGATACCGATACAGTGAATTCAAATCTCCATTTTTTCTTCTTTTCAAAAAACCACCACAAGTTATACAATAGTCGATATGGATGGGGAGGCCTCTACTCCCTCTCTCTCTCTCTCTCTCTCTCTCTCCTCTCTCTCTCTCTCTCTCTCTCTCTCTCTCTCTCTCTCTCTCAAATCCTGAGAAATCGAAACGTATTATTGGAATTCTGCAGCAATTAATCTAATCCTTTCAAATTCCTTCGATTTTTAATTTTAGGATCATAACAAAGTTGCGAGAGATATTATTATTAAGTTAACGAAACAAAACTGACTTAATTCAGTTGAGATCACAATTTTCTTTTCTATACTCGAATGGTTTTTTAAGTTTACGTAACATGTTTCACACACAATTTTACATACATACAGAGAGAGAGAGAGAGAGAGAGAGAGAGAGAGAGAGAGAGAGAGAGAGAGAGAGAGAGAGAGAGAGAGAGAGAGAACGACTCTTCTGACTTTTCATCGAAGGCTTTTATTTAAAAGTGGTTACATTTTATTCCTTTACTAAGGTTGAAACCGAGCAAAAAAAATATTAATTACAGAATGATTGGGAAGACCAACACTCTTCAATTGCGAATACATTTTGCAGAGGTTTGAGAGAGGAGCCATTATGTTATGACACTCAAATGATTATTTGGGGATGAAATCCAATCAAGTTTCCATTTCCGTTGACAGTTAATGATTCTTTCATTCACCGAAATCTTTAGGGACCAGACAATTGATCCCATTCATATCTTCATGTGGTTGCTATTAACCACAGTCGAGTAACTGCCAGATTGAAGACTCTTTAATAAGGTTAAAAGAATTTAGGAGCTTGGCGTAGTTTCCTGGTGCTATCCATTTCCATTTGCCTCTACTGAAGCTCTGACGTAAATCCTTTGGACGGAGGAGGAAGGATCTTGACCACTTCAGGGAGAGAAAGAAAGAGCAAAAAAGTGGAAGAAAATCTTCTTTGTTTCTTAGGCCTACGTTTTACAACCTGATATGAATTGTGTATTTCAGTGTATTGGAAAACTTTCGCAGAAAACCTATAGACCTATAATAAGGTTCTATTTTTCCCATAGCGTCGATCCCATACAAATAAGAATCCTTATTGAAGGTTGTATGGGCAATATGGTTTTCCGATGTGGTTATGGAAATTGTATATCAGCATTAAATGGGTTATTGCCTTTTAGGGAATTGTTACTCCCAAAAAGAAAAATTATTTGCTATATACATTAAATAAATTCTTGAGTAAATTTCGGTGACATTAATTCTTAATTTTCGAAGATGAATTTAAATGTACTACGAATTGTGTCAAAGAATTGGTTGGAATAAGGAAACATGAAAATGGTATGTTGATGAACAAGTTGGCTCAGTTAATTGTGGACAGATTCATGCAAAGCCTCACACGAGAGAGAGAGAGAGAGAGAGAGAGAGAGAGAGAGAGAGAGAGAGAGAGAGAGAGAGAGAGAGAGAGTACGCTAAGTATTGAAGCTGTGGTTAATCACCAAAAGTGATAATTGATTATTGCAGACAATTTTGTTCTCTTAGCTTTACAAACATTTCGATCATGGTTACTGAAAAAAAAGATATGAATGATCTTAGGACGTTTGAGACGGACGATAGGCGTGGTCCCTGCGCCCAACTGTTTCCTTGTAAAGAAGTCTTCATTTGTTCTATAACATATCATAATTGTAGGCGGATTTTCTGTCTTCCTCTCCTAGGACCTTTTCCTCCACAAAACGTTAAACATGCAGAGGACTTTATTCAGAAGTATTTGGAATATTCCAGTAATTAATGCAAAATAGTTATTTACAAAGGTCCCGGTAAATGATGCTTTAAGTTTCTTAATTGAAAATTTAAACCCTTACGAAGATCGTTTCCTTCTTGGCATTGAGAAAACTTCCATGTTAATTAAACTATGTGTAATAAATATTGCATTTTCTTTCAATGGTTTTTTTTTACCAGATTAAAAAATCGGATGTAGAATTGGGAGTTATCCTCACTTTCAGTCAATCTCTATACAGTATGGGGTACATTGAAAGTGAAATATTAGCCACTATCAAACCTAAGAATATATATATATATATATATATATATATATATATATATATATAATATATATATATATATATGTGTGTGTGTGTGTGTGTGTGTGTATATATATATATATATATATATATATATATATATATATATATATATATATATATATATATATATATATATATATATATATATATATATATATATATATATATATATATATATATATATATATATATATATATATATATATATATATTATGAGATGTGTGATTCTTGTACAAATAAAGATATGGCATTATCGCAGGAACAGGGAATCTTGTACAGAATAAGCCTATTTTTTGAAGTGAAATCGACTGGATAGCATGAAAATATAAATTATAAGAATTTTGTTTTAAAGTCACTGAATGTGAAATGTCCCTTATAAGGAATTATGTTGCTTATTGAAAGAGAAGAACTTTCACTTGATTTCCTGTTTTTATTTGCCTCAATTTCTTCTTTAACAACCTTCATTTCATCCTTTTTAAACATGCTACCTAAAATATGAAATATATTCATAAGCCATCTTTTCTAATATATATCAATATCTTCCCCGCTGCGAAGAACGAAAATGTTGTTTGCAATCTTTCTCTCCTGCAACGAGTTGTTCTCTCAGACAAAAGTCAGTTTTACCTTTCATCAATCAAACGAATATTGACCCATGTGCAAAACGGAGCCTGGAACCCTCGATCACTCACGTTTGAGGGGATTACATGTAACAAAATGGCTTTTGCTTGAGAGAGAGAGAGAGAGAGAGAGAGAGAGAGAGAGAGAGAGAGAGAGAGAGAGAGAGAGAGAGAGAGAGAAAGGTGGATTAAACTACCTTGCTACCATTCTAATGAATAATTAAATGTGTTCGTCATCTGACGTCAGGCAACACCAATGAATAAGGAAGCTTTACCCGGTGAGAGTGTCTGATTTAAATGGTTGTTTGGAGAGGCAGAACTGTTTTGACACTGTGGTAAACCCCTTGTGAGGCACAAGTGTTTGTCCTGGGTGAGGAAGGGTTTAGAGCCACCATTCTCTTTCTAAGTATCATCATCCACATCATCTCCTCCGACGCCAATGATGCAAAGGACCTTGGTTAGATTTTGCCAGTTGTCTTTATCTTAAGCTTTTAATTCAATACGTCTCCACTCGTCATCTCCTACTTCGCGCTTCATAGTCCTCAGCCATGTAGGGCTGGATCTTCCAACTCATCTAATGCCTTGAGGAGCCCAGTTAAACGTTTGGTGAACTAATCTCTCTAGGGGAGTGCAAAGAGCATGGCCAACCCATCTCCATCTACCCGTCACCATGATCAAATTTACTAAAAATAAATGCAACATTTTCCTGGAAAAAGAAAACCAGAATGTAAAAAAAAAAATAGACATAATTTCGAGTTCGAAGTTGAGAGAAAAAGCTGCAAAATATATCAAACAGTTGGAAAAACGAAACCTGTCTTAGGCGTTTAGTGAGGTCGTTCTGGGTCGAGACACTAACCACCTCAGGGGAGGACTCATTCCCATCAGTTTGAGAAGCAGCTGTCCTTTCCCAAACAAGTAAAATTACAATAAGAAAAGAAATTAATGGTGAACTCTATCTAAGTTTGTTGAAGAGCAGTTTTTTCTCTTTTAGTAAATATTGTTGCTAGGTTTTAGGACATTTTTCTATTCACGGTATCTTCTACTCTTTATTTAAAATAGAGAGACAAAAGAGAGAGAAGGAGGCGTCAGAGGATAGAATCAAACATATAAAGCGTTTCAATGACATCCAAGTTGAGAGAGAGAGAGAGAG
>NC_090749.1:27250381-27310381 GCF_036898095.1 Palaemon carinicauda | reverse complement strand
ATTAATTCCTCATATGAGCTTTCAACATTCTTTTCTTTTCAAGGAGAACTTCGACCGCGATATCAGATAATAGAAATATCTTCGACCTATGTGACTGCATTTTATCCTTTATTACAAAGAAAACAAGAAACAAAGAACATGTGTATGTTTTTGCTTTGCCGAAACATCATCATGACCATAGAGTAACACCGATCTCACTAAACTGATATACAGTGTGATTTTTATATGTAATTTCAGGAGATTTTATTTCCAAATTTCACTTAATATAGCCATTGTCTTATTTTTTTTTCAATCTTCCACTAAACTCTAATTCTAACTCTCATTCACCAGGTTTTGCCTCTTCATGCCACATTCTATAAAATAATTTTGTAAGTAGTCTGGAAATCCTTCATTTTCGGCCAGTATCATCTCGGCAGTTGTTCCATCGTATCCCGGGTCTTTCCATCTCTTCAACTTGTGTTTAGGATAGCTTCGACTTCAAACACAATGAATTCATTCATTGGCACATCAAAAGGTCTTCATCAGTTTCAATTATATCAATCAAATTACTCCCTATATATGTCCTATTCATAACCTCACTAAAGTGTTCCATCCAACATTGTCTTTCTTCATCTTGTGTTGCTCTAACAGAACCATCTCTTTTTTGAAGGGTATATGCTTCTTCTTCTTAAGCCCCCATAGAGATTTTATTAATAATTCTATGAGCAACTCTTACACCATAGCCACTTCTTAAATTCATAGCTTTGTCAGCCTCATCTGCTTACTGTCTAAATGTTCTCTCCAGCCATTCCAGGCTTTTCTTTTCACCTCACTGTCAATACTGGAATACTTGGCATGTTGTACCTTGTAATTTTCGTTACTTCCTCGAAAACTTTCAACAGTCATTTTTTCCGTCTCCTTTTTATAGTTATTCATGCTTTTCTCCTTATAACTGTGAGTCCCAATACTTCACTACCAACTGACTGATAAATGTTCTAAATATCACACCATTCTTCATTAAATGTATGTTCTTCGTCTCTTAAAGTTTCTAAGACTAGAAATAGATTCCTACATTCAATTGCAAATGTTTCTCTGTGCTCTTTTTTCAAAAGCTTAGTTGTATCAAACCTAGGTATTCTAATCATCTTTCAATTGGGTGCTTCAAGTTTTAATTTTCATTGTGGCAATGAGGAGCTGGTGATCACTACCAATATCTGCACCTCTTTAGCTTTTTACATTTCTCAGAGTTCTCCTCCTCTCTTTACTAATGGCTATGTGATCTATCTGATTATTGTAATTACCACATGATGAAGTCCATGTATATTTATCTATATCCTTGTGCTGGAAAAGAGTACCTCCAATAAGAAGACTGTTTGCTGAAGATAAACTCATAAAATGGGGCTCCGTTTTCATTTGTAACTTTGCCAAGTCCTTCAACACCCTTTTCATTCTCTATGCCTTGATTAATCATTCCAACCTTAGCATTGAAGTCACCAATCACAATTCTCATATCTCTCTGAAATCTCATTTATTACACTCTGCAGTTCTTCATAGTATTCATCTTTCATTTTTTCTGGGGCATAATTTTTTGGTGCATAACACACTATAATGCTCATATTGCACGGCTTTGATTTAAACTTTGCAAATAACAATCTGCTATTTACAGCTCTCCACCCAGTTAA
Source organism: Palaemon carinicauda (assembly GCF_036898095.1). Taxonomy (NCBI): domain Eukaryota; kingdom Metazoa; phylum Arthropoda; class Malacostraca; order Decapoda; family Palaemonidae; genus Palaemon; species Palaemon carinicauda. The sequence goes on along the minus strand of NC_090749.1, from coordinate 27,308,720 downwards.
TGCCTTTCCTGTTTTCGGTGTCATCATCATTCCTACCAATTTTCTTCCAACTCAATCAGTTCTTCCTGAATAAATGTATATATATATTGCCTTGGTCTAAGATTTTTTTTACCAAACCCTTTATGTGTTTCAGTTAGGGCCAAGATATCTAAACTATATTTCATAAATTCATTCTCCACTTCCTATAACTTACCCATTTAGTTTCATGGCTCTAACATTCCAGTTACCAATTATCAATTTTTCTTTAGTATTTACAAAGCGGGAGATTCTTAGCACCCCTCTACGCCCAAGACTTGGAGTCATTCTTTCTTTTTTGCTTTTCCTAGACTGACTAAATCCAGAGAGGATTCATTAGCTAGATACATCAAAGGATAGCCAGTTCCTTTTGATGCGCAGTGCCTGTCTAACTAAGACAAGTGACTCCTGCCCATCCATACTTATTCTGGTAAGATGAACCGCCAGGTAGCCTATCAGGTGTGAAAGCCAAAAAGGCATCTTGTCTATCACCTTAAACTCAATCAGTCACCCTGCTGCTAGTGACTTCATCGAGATTTAAGGGGGCATTTCCTCCACACACAAAGTTCTTCTTACTTCACCAAGATGCTCATCTGCTTATATAACCATTGGCAAACATGGAGCGCTAAGATATTTTACTTAGCACAGTGTATATATATATATATATATATATATATATATATATATATATATATATATATATATATATATATATATATATATATATATATATATATATATATATATATATATATATATATATATATATATATAAATTATCTGGGATATATCAATGTAGTCAAATATACCTGGGAAGCTACTAATGAAGGAACTTCCATCAGGACGACATGGCTACCTCACCCAAAAATAGATTTTTCGCTTCGCTCAAAATCCGTTTTTTAAAAAAACATGTCTGGTAAAATTCTTTTTTTACCTAATCTATTTATGAAAACACCTTTACAATTTCTCCTTTTAATAGGAATGAAATCAATCATATATAATTCTATCTGAATGATTTTATCTGCAATTTCCATCTTCATGTTTTATGAATGATAATAATTGTTGCATGCTACAAGCTATTAGATCAAAATCTTCCCCCCCCCCCCAGAAGACTATTTATATTTCATTTTTCTGGGTCACTAGTACTAGGTTGGCTTCCTATGAGCGATCTGACAAAGGTCTCCCACCATCACCAATCTGCAGTTGGCCGATGTGGGGACAAAAACTGTCAAAACCACAAACATGAATAAGGTCATGCCTGAGGCATTTGAACTGCAGTGGAGTAGAAATGGCTGCGTTTTATATATATATATATATATATATATATATATATATATATATATATATATATATATATATATATATATATATATATATATATATATATATATATATATATATATATCAAAGTTTCATTAATTAATCTCACTTATCGGATTCTGTTACGTAGAGATAGGTTTAAAAACTTATTAATTCCTCATATGAGCTTTCAACATTCTTTTCTTTTCAAGGACATTATTGGGAAGGTCATTTCAAGGATTTACAACCTGAATACTAAAGGCATTTGCTCTTATGACAGTTTTAATATGTCCTCTTTTTAGCTTGTAGGTGTTTGCTAGTGTGTTATCAGTATTCAATTCAAAAATAATCAATCATACTTACATTCTCAAAACCATTGAGGTTCTTACATACTTCGATCAGGTCTCCTCAATCTTTGTTGCTGGAGTGATGTAATTCATAGTTTTCTGTATATCGTCTCATAAGGGAAATAAGTTGATTTAGGTACAAGTTTACTTATTCCACTTTGGACTTTTTCAGGTTTACCTATTTTTTTTTTTTCATGCATGATGACTAAGCCTGAACAACACACTCAAGGTGCGGACGGGCCGAAAAACAGTATACTATAAAAAGACACTATCAATGGAATTTAAACGTCTATCGATAAAAGAAGGCTTGAAGGGAAAGTGTCTAATTGAAAAGAGACAAATTATGTTAATAGGGCTAACTAAGGAGGCATAATCGAATATGCTGACACATAACCTATTCTAGATTCAGGTTTTCTCTATGCTTCTTAGCTCCAAGTCTTCTTCACCATAAAATTATGACTGATTTAACTTTATCTTCTAAACGTCCGTCGTCACATTGGGGAAATTTATGAGCTACTCAATCAAGTGTCCATTTTTTTAGATTTACAGTATATGATCATAGGATTTTATCGGTTTTCACAAGAAGGTTTAAAAAGGACAACACGGAAGCTGAACATTTGCTCTTTTGATTAAAAACGGTTTTGTTCTAAATGTCCGGAAAAGAATAGATGTGTTAAATGGAAGTGAAGGGAGTTGGGGAGAGCATAACATTTGCTGAAATTTCACCTCATTATCTGTAAAAGAGCCGACAAAGAAAGGCTCAAGTGTTGTTGTATATTCTGTATCTGATATAAAACAGGAAACTGATGGGCAAGAGAAAATTGAAGAACAGAATCTATATTAATTGAGAGAGCTACAGTGTCACCTTAGGAATAACCTTCATAAAACGGTAAGAAGGAAATTTTCAGTGATGGAACCTGAGTTTTGTTTAGGTGGTCAGAGAATGCACCACTCCTTAGAAAACACTGCAGTTACAATGGGAAAATCCCCTTCTGCTTAAATTTGGTTAAATATATGTTTACAAAGGGGTAAATCGATTTTCTTTTATTCTAGATTCCAAAGAGACAAGGACCAAACCAACCTTAATATAAGGAATATAAAAAAAGAAAAGTTTGATGGGATGTAACATAAGTTTAAAGAACTCCTAAAAAAATAATATTTGTCTTTGTTATTTTAACTTGAAGGAAAAATGTGAAACTCCTTCGAAATCAAAGATTATTTATTTCTATCTAATATTCTGAGTGTCAATCATAAAACAGCTGATTATATCCCAGAATATTCTCCCCTTCCTTCCTTCCTCCCTCGCTTCCTTGCTTTCTTGCTTGCTTGCTTGCTTGCTGCTTCCTTCCTTCTTTCCTTGCTTCCTTGCTTCCTTCCTCTCTTGCTTGCTTGCTTGCTTGCTTGCTTGCTTCCTTCTTTCCTTCCTTACTTGCTCGTTTGCTTGGTTGCTTCCTTCCTTCCTTCCTTGCTTTTCTCGATCATCAAGAAACAATTAGTCAGCAAGAATCAAAAGCAAAGATTTTTGAAGGCACCAGTCTGATCCATGCAACTTGCATCCTTCTATCCAAAGGATTTCATAAACCATAACAACGTCCACTAAACAGGAAATTACCACGAGTCTCGTGAATTAAGTTTCACAATAAAAAGCTCAAAGTAATTCACATTAATGACAACAAGAATTCTGGTGTTATGGAAGTAGTTACAAAGTTGAAATGTCTTTTGGCAGAAGAAGAACTCTCTCTCTCTCTCTCTCTCTCTCTCTCTCTCTCTCTCTCTCTCTCTCTCTCTCTCTCTCTCTCTCTCTCTCTCTCTCTCTCTCTCTCTCATTCAATTGCTATCTAGTTTTTCCACATCCACCCCCCTTTTTTTCACAAACCTTTGAAATAAAAGTTGAATACTGTAATAATTGAGAGGATAAACTCTCATAACAGAAACCTGCTGACTGTTGTGTTTCCAAGGGGTCTTTCCAAGGGATCTGTTGCAATCTGTGAACTTACGAAATGCCAGATTTGCACGGATCTCCTTCACACCGGCTTCTATGACACTGATGTCTCCTTGGACGTTCGAGATCAAGGTTGGAAGATGCTCCGACACTGGGTAAGAGGCTTCCAGAAGAGTTCTCACCAAGATAAGTCTTATCTTCCTTCTCTGGAACTGAAGGAACTTCTCTTTACAAAGGGTGAGGTCACCTCTGTGTTTGGTATCAGTTACCAACCGTTCAACTCCCAACAGTATCCACATATCATGCTTATAAGGAAGTTCGAGACGCTCTGCAAGTTATGAGTCTGGACACTGATAACATGTCGACTACTTCTTGAGTGTCAACAGAGAGGGAGAGGATCCTGCTGACCACGAAAGCCTCAGAAGATTCGTTGGATGTACATCAGGTGAGTACAACTCCCAGTGCCTCTTTACTTTCCCCCATCACTGCTGCTCAAGCCCCAGCTTCCACCTCCACACCAGTTCAGACTTTAGACAAACCTTCATTTCCTAGTAACTTGGAACTAATGGGATTCATGAAAACTTTTATGGAGAAACTAACCGCCAGATATGAATGCTGTTAAGCGTACCTAACAGCGAGGATAGTAGCTTTAAAAAAGGCACCTTTTTCTAAGGCTTCCCAAGCTCGAGCTTATGGCCTGAACCGAAGGGTTCCTCCATATCGGGGATAGTTTGGGTTCCTGCCAGTTTCGGACTTGGAATTCTTTCTATCAATCGATATTTTTCCTTACTTCCACATAAGGCTTATATTGTAAGCGTCCATTAGTAATGATACGATCCCTAAGGAACCAATTCTTCTGGATCATAGCAAGGCTCCATCCCTATTGGTTAGGGATTTGAAGATTGCTGAATTTAGCAATACCAAACTTCCTGCCTTTGGCAGGAAACTGGCCACCTTTGTGGTACCCAAGGATATTGTCTCCCCTTTGACTCTAAAGCCATGATGAAAGCAATAGTGGAGAGCAGGGAATTCCAGTACTTATAATTCGAACAACTAGAAGGACGTCCAAAATATCTTTACTGTTGGAAAACTAGATAAAGACATTGGAAGGCAAACATTTTAACAAGAAACTGCCTAGGATTCCCGAATCTCTATTAAATGGAGAGTCGGAAGGTAAAGAGAGACTTTCTGGCTCTTTACTCTTCCAATCTTATCTAGAGATGCTTATTGGAAACTATTCCATATTTGATCTCTTACCAGTTTTGGTGAAGATTCAAATAATCATGTTTGATAGGGATCTCCATGCTTTCTTCCTAGCCAGGAGAGCATGTGGGTACACATCCTAGCTAATGCTACGATCAGACATGAACCTAGAAAACTGATCGACTCCAATATCTGGGGGAAGGATCTCTTCCCTGAAAAAAATTAGTTAACCCTGGATAGGTACGATGGGTCGTTCGCGACCCCAAGCGTCAAAAAAAAACAGGTTTTTCTCACGTGACTCACCCCCGTGACTGAATTTGTGGGTGATCGACCTGCAGGAGGTGTCTCCCCTACACGCTCTAGTAGTGACCAGATGTGCATTGCTGTAGCTGTACTCCTTCCCCGATTTCTGAGACGCGTCGGGGTCGAGCGCGACCGAGTTTACCCTTCTAAGGTAGTTTGCATAATTATCAAAGTTATTACGTATTATGAAATTATCGTAGAATGGTGCAACTTGTATAGGTTATCAGTTGTGGAAAGTCTTGGTGGATTGTTTGGCTACCATGTGCATGATTTTTTTTTTAGTTAAAATGTCGTTCATCACCACGAGGACCATTTTACCGCGAGTCCCCCTTTTTCATTTTTTTTCATTTTTTTGCCAAGTCATTTTTCCGTAAGATATTGCCAAATAGTGTCGTAAAACTTTTGCTTGTTTAGTGTTGGAAAGTGTGTCTAGATGATCTGGCTACCCATGCATGACTTTGTTTTTGTCAGATACGACGTAGTTATTGGTATATTGGGTATTTAACTGCGGTTACCAATTTCTGTTTTTTTTTCAATATTTGTAAAAATTACTACGTAGTAAGGAATTGCCGTATATTATTCATTTTTTTTCATGTTTATGTGTTAGAAAGTGTGCCTTGATGGTTGGGCTAACACGTGCATGTCTTTTTTTTTTTATCTGAGATGCCGTATATTAGAATGTCGGGCATTTTACCGCGAGTACCCCTTTTTCATTTTTTTTCATTTTTTTGCCAAGTCATTTTTCCGTAAGATATTGCCAAATAGTGTCGTAAAACTTTTGCTTTTTTAGTGTTGGAAAGTGTGTCTAGATGATCTGGCTACCCATGCGTGATTTTGTTTTTGTCAGATACGACGTAGTTATTGGTATATTGGGTATTTAACTGTGGTTGCCAATTTCTGTTTTTTTTCAATATTTGTAAAAATTTACTACGTAGTAAGGAATTGCCGTATATTATTGATTTTTTTTCATGTTTATGTGTTAGAAAGTGTGCCTTGATGGTTGGGCTAACACGTGCATGTCTTTTTTTTTATCTGAGATGCCGTATATTAGAATGTTGGGCATTTTTCCGCGAGTGCACCTTTTTATTTGTTTTGCATTTTTTTGCTTAGTCCTGTTACCGTAAGGAATTGGCAAGTAGTGTCGCAAAACTTATATTTTTATAGTGTTGGAAAGTGTTTCTAGATGATCTGGCTACCCATGCCTATTTTTTTTTTAGCCAGATATGGCGTATATATAAGTATGTGTTCGATTTTCCTGTGATTGCCATTTTTTCGTTTTTTCCTATTTCTTTCAAAATTACTACGTACTAAGGAACTATCACAGAGTAATGATTCATTTATATGTTTATTTGTCGGAAAATGTGCCTTGATGGTTTGCCTAGCACGTGGCTGAAATTTTTTTTTTTCTGAAATGCCGTATATTAGAATGGCCATTTTTCCACGAGTGCCCCTTTTTATTTGTTTTGCATTTTTTTGCTTAGTCATGTTACCGTAAGGAATTGGCAAGTAGTGTCGCAAAACTTATAATTTTATAGTTTTGGAAAGTGTTTCTAGATGATCTGGCTACCCATGCCTATCTTTTTTTTTTAGCCAGATATGGCGTATATATAGGTATGTGTTCGATTTTCCTGTGATTGCCATTTTTTCGTTTTTTCCCATTTCTTTCAAAATTACTACGTACTAAGGAACTATCACAGAGTAATGATTCATTTAGATGTTTATTTGTCGGAAAATGTGCCTTGATGGTTTGCCTAGTACGTGGCTGAATTTTTTTTATCTGAAATGCCTTATATTAGAATGTTAGCCATTTTTCCGCGAGTGCCCCTTTTTATTTGTTTTGCATTTTTTCGCTTAGTCATGTTACCGTAAGGAATTGGCAAGTAGTGTCGCAAAACATATATTTTTATAGTGTTGGAAAGTGTTTCTAGATGATCTGGCTACCCATGCCTATCTTTTTTTTAGCCAGATATGGCGTAGGCTATATATAGGTATGTGTTCGATTTTCCTGTGATTGCCATTTTTTCGTTTTTTCCCAATTCTTTCAAAATTACTACGTACTAAGGAACTATCACAGAGTAATGATTCCTCTAGATGTTTATTTGTCGGAAAATTGTGTTTCCTTTTTTTTTTGATTGAATATCATCAAATTTTTTTAGCTAAAATATTATATTGTTTTACATTTTGTTTTTTTTCGATTTTTTTCCCTTCAAAAAATTTTTTTCGGGTCAGAATTTTAATTTCATAGTCGTAAAATAATCGACAATTATCCAGCAACCCACCATACAATTTTTATGCATATCCAAGAATAATTAGATTAGTAAATAACACCTTGAAATTGACACACCCTTCCTACATTTCAAGTGGCAGATTAGGGAGTCTGAGTCAGTGTGGTTGGCGGCCATTTTGTGGACATATCCGAAGCGTAAGCTGCCCTATCTATATATATTCTTGTTCCCTATAGAATTTGTGATATTTTGGTATATTTTTACCTGCATAAATATCATATTATATATTAAGTATATGTATTTTTTAACGAAATTTCTAAGTACTCAAAAAATTACCTTTAGATATGGCCCCTGATATAAATGTAATTTACAAAATAATGAAGATTTTTTTACATATTTCTATTTTAAGATAACATATGTTTATTCCCTAAAAAAATTAGCCACTTCCTATTTCATTTGGGTACCCAAAAAAATTCATGAAATTTGGACAAATTTTTTTGGCCAAAAAAAGTTACCCTTTTTTTCTCATTTCAGATCTTCACCTCCATGGGTCTGACTTCATCTAAAATACATCAAGATGTGTCCTAAACATTCAAGAATCAATTCCTAAAAGGATTTGTGTATATATGTAAAAACATTTTTTTTTATGAATTTTTATGTCAGGTCTTTTTTTCTACTTAATTTTTTAATATATTTATAATAAATAGTTTTTCTGCAGATGATTAGTATTTATCTTTACAGTTGTTTTAAGCATTCATTGAAGTTTTTTTTGGCAAAGAAAAAAGGAGGTTACTGCAAAAACTGATTTTTCAAGAATTTTTTTTTGCGTCGGGGTCGTTCGCGTCCGAGTATACCCTTAAAGGGGTGTCCGAGGAGCGTACCTATCCAGGGTTAAAGAAGTCATGGACTAAGCAGCTCAGAAGAATAGGAGCCTTATAGATAAGTAGGTTATGTCCTCTAAACCAAAATTTATCCCCAATGAAGGACCTCAACCCAAGGACAAGAAGCTCAGAAGTCCCTTTAAGGGGAGGAAATCCTTTCCCGTCGCAACAGCCTCAGTTGTTGCCATCCTTCAGACTGTGTATATAGTTCCCCAGCGGTAAGTTCCAGTCTCCACCCCTCAACCTAGTGTATGAGAGAGCTACCACAACATTCTACCCTGCCAAAACTCATAAGAAGGGCTCCAGAAACAGGGAAAGGTCTAGGAGAGACAGTCAAACTAGAGGCCGAAGAAGTAGAGGAAAGACGAATAAAGATGCGCGTTCTTCATAACAACAATGAGGAGCTTCCGGTAGGGGGACGACTTCACCTGTTCAGGGAGTTGATCCCTGTGCTCACAGCAGTCTCAAAAGGGCTAGGCTTCAAGAGGTTCTTTCAACTCACAACCCCCTTTTTAGAGTATTATGTTCAGGACCTCCAGAAGAGAGTCATACGTTGCACAAAATCCATAAACTTTCAAGGATGGCTATTCTGCGTGCCCAAGAAAGATTCTAATACTCTTTAAACTATTCTGAACTTGTCGCCATTAAACAAATTCATTCTGAAAAACAAGTTTCAGATGCTCATTATCTTGTGAACATGGACCCCACTAAGCCACCTCCATAGAACTTACAGACGCCTACTGGCCTCTTCCGATAGGTCAGAGCTTCTCCCCGTTTCTTGGTTTTAAACTGCTAAGATAGGCCTACGCATTGAATGCTATGCCATTCGGGCTCAGTATAACTCTAAGGATTTTCACGAAGCTAATCGAGGCTCTTGTCCAATAATTCAGAACAGAGGCCTTCATTTGATTTTGTACCTCAACGACTGGTTAGTCTTGGCTACAACGAAGTCGGAATGTCTTCGAACAGCCCAAAAGGCCATGAACTTCCTACAAACTCTGGTCTTCTGAATCAACCTCAAGAAGTCCAGGTTATCTTTAGCTTGGAAATTCCAGTGGCTAGGAATTCCCTGGAATTTACAGTCACATCCGCTCTCTCTACGACAAGGCAAGAGAAAGGAAATCGCAAGAAAAAGGAAATCGGAAACTACGTCAGGTGACTACCTTGTTCACAAGTACTCACCAGACGGCAACAGGAAAGGGTCTTAGGGTCGTTACAGTTCGCTACTGTGACAGACCCAACCCTGAAAGCAAGACTCAAAGATGCCAACAGAGTCTAAAGAAGAAAGGAATCCAATCTTCAGAGAGATCTTCGCCACAAAACTCCAGTCTTACTGCGGAAGCAGCTCAAGCCGTGGTCCACTGCCAAGAGGGTATCGAAGTACATCTTTCTACAGTACCGTCCTCCTTCTGTGACTATTCACATGGACGCCTCGGAACAATTATTTTTTTTTTGGGGGGGGGGGACACTCGTCTTCCGAGAAATTGCAGTGTCAATGTCTGATTTCATTTCAGAAGTTTCACATCAATGTTTTGGAAGCTCTGGCATTGTTTGCGACTCTGAAGAGACTATACCCAAAGATGAAATCACACATCAAATTGGTCATTGACAACAATACAATAGTACACTGTGTCAACTGACAGGGCTCCAGATCTCCTCAGATCAGCCATGTAATCCTAGCCATTCTCTCTTTAGCACAAAGGAAGAAATTTCATCTTTCATCAGTTCACATCGAAGGGGTTTGCAATGTGACGGTGGACGCCCTGTCGAAATCCAAGCCTCAGGAAACAGAATGGTCTCTGGACACAAAATTATTCTGTTTTATTCTAGAGCAAGTCCCAGAACTGCAAATCAATCTCATTGCAACGAGCTTTAACAAGAAGCTTCCTCGGTATGTAGCACCAAACTTAGATCTAGAAGCGACATGAATGGATGCGATGTTTCACATTGATACCTCTAAGGTAAACTTTCTCTGGTATATCACTCGCAGATATATCCGAAGCAGAAGTTACCAATGAGGAACTTCCATCATGACGACATGGCTATCTCACACAAAAATTAGATTTTTTCCTGTGTCAAAATCTGTTTTTCATAACTGTCACCCACTTAAGTCTGCTCATTATTCACTCTTTAAACTATTTAAGTTGTATTCTTGAAAGAACTCTGAATTAGTGTATTTCAGATAGTTGTCTTGTAAAACTATAAAGCTAATGGTGCCAGAAGACCTGCTCTTAAATGTTGTTTGCCACCGAGAGACTTAGGAAGTGAAACAACTGACACTCGGTCATTTTCTTTATGCAAGCAAAACTAAGATGTGACTCTTTTCTTTTTGGTGCTTTAAAATCTGAAGACAAAACCCATATACCTATATTCATGCGCATGCGGTGTGGTGACTATAATCTTATCAAGGTTGTCGAGATAAGAGGGAGATGTGTATTCATCCAGACTCTTTTTGGGATTCAACCATAAAAACAAAAGTTGAATGTAATATTCGTCGTAACGAGTAAATGGATACATAGGCAGTTTCATGCTCTCTCTCTCTCTCTCTCTCTCTCTCTCTCTCTCTCTCTCTCTCTCTCTCTCTCTCTCTTGTATAAGCACCCCAAACTATGAGAAGTGTAACTTACAGTTCTTACTCTCCCTAGACGAGATCTGCCAGCTACCCTCTTTATTTTTATCTTAGTTTATTTGCTGTAGAGTGAATTTTATTATTCATTGGATTTATACAAAACTATGAATGATTACCCAGAGCAAATATTGCATAAAATCCTCACTTTATTCTTTCCCATATGTTTAATAGTTTAAAAAATTAGAGTAAAAAGACATACAGACATAAACAGGGCTTTAGTTTGGGGTTGTGATTAGGAGTTTATTTTCATTGTGGGTTGGGGAAAGTTTATATGATAAAAATCTCTACAATGAAAGCAGACGTCTTTTGTTTATCTATGGTAGTGAAAGATAAATGTCAATGTAAAATTCCTCATAAGATAGGATTTCGGCACCTTTATGGGGCAATAAACCATGAGGTTGGTTAGCCCCAATCTGTTTTGTTACATGGTTGTTAAGGAAACTTTAACGACATATGGGATATGGTATATCGTCTCTTGGGTTTCATAACAGCATGGCATTGTTAATGTCAATGCAGACATCTGCTTCACTTGTTATTATTTCTCAAAGACCAGACAATATAAAATGTGTTGACAACATCGTCCTGAGGAAGCAACTTGCAATGACCATCACATCCATCCATCCAGATCAAGTTTTCTCTCAACTCATTTCTCTTCAGTTTGCCAACTCATTCTTCCTCTCTTTAAGAAAACAAAAAGCTTTTAGAATTGAGCTTAAACAGATATGTACCACCAAACGTACACAATTATATCTGGTACATTCTTTGCATTTCAGAGAGATGTATTGTTTTGCATGTATAAGATATGAATGAGTCCTTTCATGGAATTTTGTTTCCCCCAATTTTCACCGACAACAAATCAACCATGAAAATAAAAGGACAAGGTTTTAAGATACTCCGAAGGATAGAAACAGTTAAGGAATATAAATAATCAGGAGAATGGTACTAGGATAAAGGAAACTAAAGTCTCATCATAAGCAAAAGGGAAGCAGTAATAGAATAGGCTACATGGTACAGGAAGTTAGGAAGTATGGAGACAGTAACAGAGTAGGAGATTTGGCATTGTTAGTGAGAATAAAGATCTATGAGACAAGAGTAGTACCTGTCAGGAGTTTTGAACTGATCATTCGAAATCCACGCCATTCAACTCCATGAACGTTGTGTTAAATTGGGGTAAGATTGGGAGATCTCGCGGGCGTTGCTGCGAATGAATGTTGTCCAATGCGTGACGGTATTGTGGCCTAAAATTCAACCACCTGTTGGGAAAGGAGTGGGTGTCAGAGAGACAAAGTATTTACTATTTATGAATTACAAAAATGATATCATACTGTTTCACCACGATAAAAATATCGATGTATATGTTTAGAGCCAAGGACTCTCTAGTTTGTTGGATTACGGCAAATTATGGCCTTCAGCCGAAGCATTAAGTTTACCCTTTGATCTGAAGTAAGACTTTGATAGTTTCTCCGTCTTGTGGTCAATAAGGAAGCTTTATCAACCCCTTATTGAATAAATAACGTAAGAGTTCCCTCGTATCTCCCAAGGACACTTTAGTTAGCGCGGGAGATCGTAGTTTTCCTCTGAGCTGTCCAGTACGACGCTCGTTCATTCCTGCCTAGACCCCAACCCAGTAAGTTTTACTATTGTTAAGTCTATCTGTCTCCTGCTTTTTGCTACCGTGATACCAGGTCGGTTCCTTTTGTGAGTTTTATATGTAACTTGATATCGATCTGTAAAATTGTCATCCCTGGGACTGGGGATTGGTTTTATGCATCAGACTACGCTTGTGAACCTTGGTAGGTGATTTACCAAGGAATAATTGTTGTAATTGTAAAAATTTAGTCTTTTTTAGTCCAACGTGGACTCTGTGTTTCATGAGCACAGGTTGCAGACCCCCTAAGGGTGACAGTTCTATTTTTCAATTAGCTTAAAGTGTTATTGTGTGTTATTTCTCTATCAAATGGCTATTTTTGTAATAAATTAGAAAATTGTGATCATATTTTATTGAATCCTGAATAGTTTTGGAAAGCAAACCTCTTCAAGGTCTTATCATCGACCCATTCCATCGGGCCTAGAATCATTAATTACAATAAGTCGGAGAAAATTCGCGACAGTACCTACAATGTAGGCAAATATTTAGACATGGGGTGTAATAAAAAAAAAAGAAATGAAAGAACTAGAGAGTAAACAGTACAAAATTATGAAAGCATTGTTTAAACAGGTTTCTACTACACCATACTGAGGGCTAATAGCAGAAATAGGAATACGGCCAGTTGAAAATAGAATACAGTATGAAAAATGTGATGTTATTCCATAACATCAGATGACAAATAGCTACTTAAGAAAGTAGTGGAAGATCAAATAAGAGAACCATATAGGGAATGTTGGAGAAAAATTATTAAAGAAAAATGCAATGAATATTATATTGAAATTGAAGAAGTAAGAAAGTATAAAAAAACAAGAAATTTAAAAAGAAACAAAAATTAAGAGGCAAATGAAATTGAAAGAAAAATAGAAGCAAGAAAAGCAGAGATGACCAAACTGAGTTTTGTGAATAGTAATGGCCAAAGAGACTACATAGGTGAACTTGACACTAATGCGACACTAATATTTATGAAAACAAGGTTAAATTAGATATTTATGAAAACAAGGTTAAATTGCGAGAATTAAAAGAAAATAATAGAAACAGGAATGATAAGGATACCCTTTGTGTTTTGTACTTAGAATTGATATCAACCAATCTTCACCATCGTAGCTAATTGGTAGTTTGTTACTTGGCATTCGATTAATGATAAATTTTTGCACATTTAGACGTGTTTTTCACCAAGAACAAGGCAGCAGATCTCTTAGTCATTAAAGCTAACCTCCACCACCTTACGTCCTAGGCTAGTGGCTACCTTAACAGACGTCACTGGGGACACTTGAGACTAAGTTAAATTCACAGAGGAGTATCAGGAGAGAGATAGCCTTAGCTACCAGCTCCCTAAAAACCATCATGGAAGGCCTATCTGAAAGACTGAAGGAAGACCAAGCCTTCCTTACATCAAACTCATCAATCTGCACAGTTACAACATAAGTCTCCAGCCTCCAAAGGGGAGTGACAGATGCTAGTGGTTCCCCACGCATCAGTAATCTGAAAACTTAGCCGATGTACATCTGAGTTCTCCTGATACCTGTAGCATACTCCTCGAGGATTTATCCTCAAGTGCATGCTATTGTGGAATCAAATTCTATTTGGTTAAAAAGAACTTTGTAAGATTCCTCCTTTTCTGTTGCAATGATACAGTTGCATGATATAGTGAACAAATGTTCAGCCAAAGCATTACTAAGCTCCGTTGCTCCAGTCATTTATTGACCATTTACCTTCAACACAGATGGTGGGTTGAAGATAAATTTGTCTACTATCTTTTTTACTTTCCCCAATAGAGATGATGGTGGTGTTCTACTATTGACAGAGGAAACTAATGGTATCCAAGACTGGCACCTAGGTTCTTTCATTGTTTCTCCCTGGCCGCAAAAAAACTAAACCGCGAAGCAAGAAACCGCACATAATGAGGTTTGACTTTATTACTTTTGACAGGGGTACCACTTTCACCTCTCAATTGTGAACATCATTAGCGAATCTAGTGAGTATCATACTACATCTGACAACAGCCTATAATCCGGCAGCCAATAGAATGGTTGAAAATTTTCATTACACTCTCAAAGCTGCTTTGATGTCCTTCTGCAAAGACTTCAATGGGTTTAATCAGCTTCCCTGCTCCTCCTAGCATGAAGAACCACTCCTAAAGAATCTCTGGATGTCTTGGCAGCTGTAATGATGTAAGGCAACCTGTTGGTCGTCCCTTCTGATTTTTTTCCATCTGCAATCTCCTCTGACATTCACCAGAGCCTACATCATGGTTTGGGAAAATTAACTCACTCTCACCATATTTACAAGCCCCTAGCAAAGCAACACATACTCAGAGATTTCCACACCACAACCCACGTCATCTTGTGCACCGATGTAAGCAAACCACCATTGACGTTCTCTTACACAGGCCCTTTCCTCATGATCCGTGGCACTCCTAAGGCTTTCTTAATTAACATTCGTGGCAAAGGAGACAGGGGATCTTGATTGTCTAAAACCTGCATATCTCCAGCAAGATGACCCACCTACAGTTCACCTCTCTATATCCATGTGCGCTATTTCACATGCATGTCCTTTTTTAGGAGGGGACCCATGTACCGTACGTGTTACATTTGTGCTCATCCAATATAATGATATTGCTTTTTTATCTGTTTCATATTGGTTGCATACATAACAGTCTCTTGCTCTCTTCCGCACTGATGATAGATAAAACCTGGTTCACATTGTTAGAGTTTTTTTTACATTGCTGCCCTCAACAGTTTGTATAAAGGTCACTTGCGTTCACCTCGCCTCTGTGTTAGTACCTATCAGACACCTCTCACACTTCTTGCACAAATGAAAACAGTCCCATGCTTTTTGTTCGATCGTCATCAGCTGAGTAACAGAAAATATTAATGCATGAACACAAGCTTGTACAAATCCTCTAGCATAAAGCTTCTCAAGAAACTAAAAGCAAGGTAAAAAATTTACAAAGGCATTGTGGATCAATCTGCTGCTATGCATAATGCTAGGCAACAGCTTTACCGCTGTACTAGAACGTTCTGTTTTTATTTACTCTGGGAGGACTAGTGTTTCACAAATGGAAGTCTGAATTCTTGTTTTTTTTTTAGGATAGAGTTGATCGTGCATTCACAAAAGAGATAAATTACATATCTAAATCCATTTGTATTTCTTCAAACAACAGACTTCTGAATCCCTGAGTCAAGTCATCCAAAACGTTTTGGAACCTTTACAGGATAGCCTGGGATTATTGCAATCTTATTAGAGAAAAAAAAAATTGGTAGAAAAATATCAAATCATCCAAAAACTTCATCTCTTGCCTTGTGACAGAGATTCAGGCTATCAAAGGAAATTGTTTCCATAAACACTTTCTTGAAATGTGAACGCAGGATAGCATACAATTACTATCGCAAGAACACAGGTTTCTTGTTAAGAAAACTTCCTTAAATTCTAAGCCTCAAATGATGTCGTTGTACAAGCAGTATAACCACTTATTCTAGATTCCTAATTGCTTTAAGCAATTTAGAAGCCTAGTCAGATAGTCAGTAGCTCAAGGAGCTTACCGTGTTATCTATGCTTGCCATGAGCCTGATTTGAGCTGCGATCCCGAGTTGTGTTGTAAGACTGGATTACTTGAGGATAAGAGATTGCTTGTTTTGAGCCAAACTCTCCATTAAGAGGATATATTTGCACCTTTGGCGCTGCAATGCAAGATCACTGTGAGCCAGAGTCGAGAGGCGCTGAAAGAACGTATGTTCCAAGAAATACTCTCACAAAGGTTTTCTCCTTTAATGTCAATATCCAGGCAATCTGTGAGCCCGAATCATGTCACGACTCCAAATCACAAGCTAGCCAGGTCTTGAGGTGTTGAGAGAATGCTTGTTTCAAACAAACCTCTCAGGTGGGAAGGCTAGCTTTCACCCTTGTTGCCAAGATCTAGACTTCCTAAGAGCTTGAATTGCGTCATGAGCCAGACTCACGAGGGTAAGAGAAATCGCTTGCTTCAAGCAAACTCTCAGGTGAAAGAAAAACATTCACCTCTGGCACCACAATCCAGGCTTGCTAGAAATCGCTTACATTAAGCGAAACTCTTAGGTGAAAGGCTAGCTTTCACCTTTTGGCGCCTTCAGTCACTGCGACTGCTGTCAGGATCTCATAGGAGTTTCAAAGAGCTAGGACACTCTGGGTAGGAACGTGAGAATACCTCTGAGCTGCCAGGATAGATAAACTACCAGGGTAGAAAATCAGATCACCATAGCAAATACATCCGCAAAACCCTTGAAGGGTCGGCAGGCTCAAAGGAAAATAAAAGGCAGGCATATCTCTCAAGTGAAAGGCTAGGTCCCACTTGAATGCGCAGAGGGTACCGAGAGGTACCTTCTAGAGCATTTTGAGATTTGATCGCTGACCAATTTATGTGATCAGTTGCAAAGCTACAGCTTCCAATAAGCATGGCTGGAATGTTAAATCAGCAGGACTCACTAGACTGTTTGTTGCTCACGGGTGTCCATCAACAGATTGGCATACACAGACGCCACAATATCCGAACAATATCCCATTCTACAGGTTCTCTGATATTCAAACTTCAAAAGAAGTCTAACTTTAAGGTAGTAAAGATGTTTATATTTACCTAAAGAGTAAAGGAGTCATGATATAATCAAAACTTAGACTCTAGGACAACATTTCCGAGACACTAACTCATGAACCGAGAATTTAACAAAAAGTAAGTCTCATTGCACAGAGAGTTAGGAATGTGGACAGAGACGTCTGTCTTTGACCATGGCTGAGATCAAAGGGAAGAAGGTGTGCGTGAGTGGGGAAGGTGCTTCTCCCAGCTACAAATGATTAAAACCGGCCGGTTGTTTACACCTTGCTAAATGTTTTATAACAGTACGCCAGCTGGCGCTGATTACTTCTCCTATTGTAAAGAATATGGGGTTTGTATAGTGTGTAGGAATAATGATCAACATTCATGTCTAAAGTTCTTATTTACAATTCAGTGGTACTTTATGAAAGTACTTTTTTGCCAAATGGTTCACTTTAGTCCCTTAAGGAGTGTAGGGCATTGCATGAATCTGAAATAAAACGACATGGTTATGAGATGATTGATGGCTGATGAGAAAAAAATTAAAGTGCAGTATACTGTACAACAAATGGTAAAAGGAAAATTAAGAATTTATAATTTAAATACTTGACCATGAATACTGTAACAAATAGAGAAACTCTCTCACTCTGGGAACAGGAAAGGCCTCAAATTCTTCAGAGTGGAAATGATCTGAATTTTGGCCAAGTTCCTCAGCATGCTCACAAGCGCTGGCTCATGTGTGCTCGCTTGTGAAGGCAAAATAAACAAGCATTCTCGCTCATGATCTTACAAACAATGTGGTGCAAAACCAATTGAAACCTAATTCTTCAAAAGCATAGACTTGTTGTTCTCATGATCCTCACTCTCTTTGTCCTCATCCTAAATGGAAATACTGCCAATCAGACTGTTCTTCTCCCATGAGTGACACCCCAAGAGACACTTCCCCTCAAAGAAGGAGCATGCCTGACTGAAAGCCTTCATCTACTGGAGATTGAGATTCCAGTACAGCCGTATCGTCTGTATCCTCCAAACGCTGAAAGTCTAAGCTGAAGTCTTGTGCCAAGGCGTGCCCTTTAACCCCAGCTTTCTCTAGTTCCTGAGATTTGTCTCAAGAACGAGATCGGTCAGTCTCAGAAGACACCTCGAGGCACGGGGATTGTGCTTCCAGGTAAGATTCTCCCTCAGGTAGGCAGGAAGAAAAGAGAGGCGACATTTAGGATGAAATCTAGACGCCCCACGAAATGAAGGAGTCTTCCTCGAGATTCAATTTGCATTGCATGAGACAGAATTTCATTGATTAATCTACCTTTGTTAGTTAGGAGTATAGGAGAAATTATATTAGTTTCAACTCGCATGGACCATCCCTTTCTTAAACCATAAATTTGTTATTTTTCTGAATGAATATTCTTATGTTTAAGTAGTCGATAAATAATATTTGTTCCTCATAATTAATAGCTACCATTAGATCATAATGATTTGTTTTTTAAAATAGGTGTTTCTTAGGATTTTGCAGCATGTTAACCGAACTTTTAAATTGGTGTGGTTTATCAAAAAAGTTTAAACTCCTTTTCTAATATCCTGTTTTTGTACCTTGCATTACTTCTCGTCCGTCAGGAACATTCGGGAGTGTTGGTCCCTCGTATATAAAGGACAGGTGACGAGCGAGAAAAGCAGACGAGACTTAGTTACACCACTAGTGTTTGGAGACCTTTTCCAGCTACACCCTGTGTGATTGAAAGTTGGTGACTATGCACAACGATAAAATATCTTGAAGAAGATAAAGAAGTTCAAAAGTTCATCTGTTTCAACGTCAGAAGCTATGTTCCCATATTTCAACCTTTTGTATCTTACACTAAGCAACGGCGTCTGTCCCTCGCTGCATAGAAGTTTGGAAAGTCAACTCAAGACCTTCTTCGTAAGAGTTTTGTATGTTATTAATTGGTTTTTGGTGTGCTGTGAGTATCCGGTGGATCTTGAGCATCGTCTGCACCCAACACAAACAGATTGAGGATCTGTCACCTGCTCTGATTTGAAGGTGCTGCACGAGGGCCCTTTGATACCAGGACAAACCGCATCATAATAAGTCCTACAAAACCAATTAGACTTAAAAAGAAAAAGAAATAAAGAGAGTTTATTGCCAGTTTTAGTAAGGGTAAATGGAAGAGAGAGCACGTGTGCTTTCTACCGAGAAAATATTAAAAGTCGATATACTGTCTAGCTAAGTGTATGAGTGGGGTGGTTGTTCTATTCGCCGCTACCCATCGTTAACTAGCAGCAGGTTGTTTACCTCATGTAAAAAATCTATAGCTCCTTTTCCAACAAGCCGGAACAATTTATCCATAGTGAAGAGCGAATGCTGTGTATTTTTGTAGGAACAAATGAACAATTCTAATTGATAGTTGTAGGTAACATATAAACTGTGACATAGACTAATAAGTTATCAGGAAACACTGCACAACCAATTGTAATATACCTCAGACATGACAGCAAGACCAAATGCTCAAAATACAGTAAAAAAAAAAAAAAAAAAAAAGGAAAGGTTAAAACAATCAGATAAGGGAGTCCAGTACAGTTGCACTCTCCAACGGTCAAAGTCTAAATGAAGGTTGAACTATTTGTCAGGTAGTTGAAGCATCCCCACTACCTGACGCCAGATTCTTCGCCAACATTATGCTCCTACTGAAGTGTGATGCCATGAATTTCCTTTAGGAACAAAGCCAAATTTGAGAGACATTAAGAGAGTGTGCATACTGCTTGGAGACAAATTCAAAAGTGGCAGTCTTAATGACTGGCAGGTGACCGGGTCTTATACGCCACATGCTTGTAGTTATACAATAACTACTTTGTTAAATTCTTAATATCCATTCAAGCTTCACTGAAGTCATACTCCATTAAACAGACAATGGTTTTTACCTAATATACAGAGTTCATACTGAAGGGGGACTGAAGGGGATCTAGTCATTTCATAATCATGCCTTTTCATAAAAGAGAATTTTGTCATATCATAACCACTTTTTTGGTCATTTCAAAATCTCCAAAGATATGTGACTTTTTTGATTGGTTTGTTGTACTGTTCTTTGTTGTTGGTGGTAATGTCAGTAGTAGTGAGGTGAACTGCATTGTTGTTAAAAAATAACTCATTGACTAGATCTGATTGGTCACGAAATTAACAAACATATACGGTTATGATATGGTGAGGTTACAATGAGATATTTCTTAACAAATATCTTGACAACATTAACTTACAGAACCCGACTATTGTCAATATTAAGGACTTTATATAGCTAATTATAAAAAAGTTTGTGTTTGCAAGTTATAACAAACAACAAAGCAAGTTATTCTCAATACAGGGCCAAATAATAGTACAGTAACTAGGGACTTTGAAAAGCAATTATCACCATTCAAATAGCAATACTTTATTTAACATTTTACTATGGTTAAGGTATGATAATAAACAGCTTATTCGGACGATGGCTGATTCGTACCAGGCTGTTTCGGATCTTTTTCTGGCTCTTTTGGACCTGTATTAAATCTGATTCGAATCTTCATGGTTGGTTCATTCGGACCTTATATAAGCACCTTTTACTGAACGTACATTTAATGTAAAATTAAAGCAAAAGTTACCAGTATTAAGAAACTTTGGTCACTGTGGATGAGGAAAAATATCTCAACACAACCCAAAGTAACTCATGCTTTATTCCTTCATTAACACAACTATGTTCCCCAGTGACAAACCTTTTGATGTGAAACTTTCTTTCTTTGCATTAAACAGATCGGTAGCAGAATCATCCTGAGGTTCAACTAAATCCACAAATTAGTTTTCTAGCTTACATTTATCAAAATATTGTTCCAATATACATAGTTGTTTTGTAGTAATACGATCTGTTGTTTCATTTTTCATTATGGAAAAGAGCCTCGTTCTCAATATTCCAAACAATTCTCTCCCAATTTTTTTCTCAAATACTTGTCTAATTATGTTACAAAACATAATAAACAGAGAAGCCAGACTGATAAAAGGTGTCCCACCCCTAGAAAGGATCACACCTATACAAATTGATTTACAATAGCTGCGTATCTCAGTCGGAATTGAGTTCAAAATATGTACAATATTATCCATCACGTTATCAGAACTGGATTTCATAAATATCTAAGAGAATCGGTACATATTGTGTACCCAACAAATCGCGTTGAAACGAAACTAGTTACAGATTGTTTCAAATTATTAGAACACACTGTAGGTTCTAGAGCCTTTAAATGTGTACCCCTGAGACTATACAATAAGCTCCGACTGTATATCCGTATTGAACGGAGTATAATTTGGCTTGATTACCATAAAATTACCCTAATAATGGCATCACCCAAAACTTCACCCTAAAGAGGTCCCAATTACCCTAGTTTAGGGTAATAATTCCTAAAGTGGAAGCCTTGGCTATGAGCCTCTTTATGTCAAAGGTAACTTTGTGTTTGTGTTCGAATCATTTAACCCTGGATAGGTACGGTCCTCGGACACCCCTTTAAGGGTATACTCGGACGCGAACGACCCCGACGCCAAAAAAAATTCTTGAAAAATCAGTTTTTGCAGTAACCTCCTTTTTTCTTTTGCCAAAAAAAACTTCAATGAATGCTTAAAACAACTGTAAAGATAAATACTACTCATCTGCAGAAAAACTATTTATTATAAATATTTTAAAAAATTAAGTAGAAAATAAAAAAGACCTGACATAAAAATTCATAAAAAAAAAGTTTATACATATATACACAAATCCTTTTAGGAATTGATTCTTGAATGTTTAGGACACATCTTGATGTATTTTGGATGAAGTCAGACCCATGGAGGTGAAGATCTGAAATGAGAAAAAAAGGGGAACTTTTTTTGGCCAAAAAAAATTGTCCAAATTTCATGAATTTTTTTGGGTACCCAAATGAAATAGGAAGTGGCTAATTTTTTTAGGGAATAAACATATGTTATCCTAAAATAGAAATATGTAAAAAAATCTTCATTATTTTGTAAATTACATTTATATCAGGGGCCATATCTAAAGGTAATTTTTTGAGTACTTGGAAATTTCGTAAAAAAATACATATATTTAATATATAATATGATATTTATGCAGGTAAAAATATACCAAAATATCACAAATTCTATAGGGAACAAGAATATATATAGATAGGGCAGCTTACGCTTCGGATATGTCCACAAAATGGCCGCCAACCACACTGACTCAGACTCCCTAATCTGCCACTTGAAATGTAGGAAGGGTATGTCAATTTCAAGGTGTTATTTACTAATCTAATTATTATTGGATATGCATAAAAATTGTATGGTGGGTTGCTGGATAATTGTCGATTATTTTACGTTTATAAAATTAAAATTCTGACCCAAAAAAATTTTTTGAAGGGAAATAAAATCGAAAAAAAAAATGTAAAACAATATTTTAGCTAAAAAAATTTGATGATATTCAATCAAAAAAAAAGTAAACACAATTTTCCGACAAATAAACATCTAGAGGAATCATTACTCTGTGATAGTTCCTTAGTACGTAGTAATTTTGAAAGAATTGGGAAAAAACGAAAAAATGGCAATCACCGGAAAATCGAACACATACCTATATATACGCCATATCTGTCTAAAAAAAAGATAGGCATGGGTAGCCAGATCATCTAGAAACACTTTCCAACACTATAAAAATATAAGTTTTGCGACACTACTTGCCAATTCCTTACGGTAACATGACTAAGCAAAAAAATGCAAAACAAATAAAAAGGGGTACTCGTGGAAAAATGGCCATTCTAATATACGGCATTTCAGAAAAAAAAATTTCAGCCACGTGCTAGGCAAACCATCAAGGCATATTTTCCGACAAATAAACATATAAATGAAATATTACTCTGTGATAGTTCCTTAGTACGTAGTAATTTTGAAAGAAATGGGAAAAAACGAAAAAATGGCAATCACAGGAAAATCGAACACATACTTATATATACGCCATATCTGGCTAAAAAAAAAAAAGGCATGGGTAGCCAGATCATCTAGAAACACTTTCCAACACTATAAAAATATAAGTTTTGCGACACTACTTGCCAATTCCTTACGGTAACATGACTAAGCAAAAAAATGCAAAACAAATAAAAAGGGGCACTCGCGGAAAAATGCCCAACATTCTAATATACGGCATCTCAGATAAAAAAAAAAGACATGCACGTGTTAGCCCAACCATCAAGGCACACTTTCTAACACATAAACATGAAAAAAAAATCAATAATATACGGCAATTCCTTACTACGTAGTAAATTTTTACAAATATTGAAAAAAAAACAGAAATTGGCAACCGCAGTTAAATACCCAATATACCAATAACTACGTCGTATCTGACAAAAACAAAATCACGCATGGGTAGCCAGATCATCTAGACACACTTTCCAACATTAAAAAAGCAAAAGTTTTACGACACTATTTCGCAATATCTTACGGAAAAATGACTTGGCAAAAAAATTCAAAAAAATTAAAAAGGGACACTCGCGGTAAAATGCCCGACATTCTAATATACGACATCTCAGATAAAAAAAAAGACATGCACGTGTTAGCCCAACCATCAAGGCACACTTTCTAACACATAAACATGAAAAAAAAATGAATAATATACGGCAATTCCTTACTACGTAGTAATTTTTACAAATATTGAAAAAAAAACAGAAATTGGTAACCGCAGTTAAATACCCAATATACCAATAACTACGTCGTATCTGACAAAAACAAAGTCATGCATGGGTAGCCAGATCATCTAGACACACTTTCCAACACTAAACAAGCAAAAGTTTTACGACACTATTTGGCAATATCTTACGGAAAAATGACTTGGCAAAAAAATGAAAAAAAATGAAAAAGGGGCACTCGCGGTAAAATGGTCCTCGTGGTGATGAACGACATTTTAACTAAAAAAAAAAAACATGCACATGGTAGCCAAACAATCCACCAAGACTTTCCACAACTGATAACCTATACAAGTTGCACCATTCTACGACAATTTCATAATACGTAATAACTTTGATAATTATGCAAACTACCTCAGAAGGGTAAACTCGGACGCGAACGACCCCGACGCGTCTCAGAAATCGGGGAAGGAGTACAGCTACAGCAATGCACATCTGGACACTACTAGAGCGTGTAGGGGAGACACCTCCTGCAGGTCGATCACCCACAAATTCAGTCACAGGGGTGAGTCACGTGAGAAAAACCTGTTTTTTTTTGACGCTCGGGGTCGCAAACGACCCACCGTACCTATCCAGGGTTAAAACAGCCTAGCAAATGGTCCGAATGAGCCTTACTAATTATCCAAATCAGCCTAAATACATGGTCTGAATCAGCCAAGAGTTAGGTCTGAATCTGATCCGAATCAGCCACAGTCCGAATAGGCCACGGTCCAAATCAGCCAGCATTCGAAACAATCATTAGCTTAAGTAAACCTTATTCCTACAATCCCAGTTTTAATCACAAAAACTAAACATAACTGTTGCGAGGTTTCCTTATTTCAAATGTGTCAGAATTGTTATATTGTGTTATAATACAAATCATGAATTTTTGTGTTGTGTGAAACCAAATTGTATGCCCCAAACAGTTGGCCATCTTATGTGATCTATGTGAAAGAAAGACTTACAAGACATGTCGCACAGTTATGTGGCTTTTTCATTTTACTGTTATTATTTTTTCTTTAACTATACACACTCTGCAGACACTATATTAAGGTCTTATTTCTACCTGTATGTATGTATGTATGTATGTATGTATGTATTCATGTATGTAATTAAGATGTGATAAAATATGATTGCGATGTTTCCTCTTCTTAAGTAAACCATAAGTACATTTAGTTTTGAACAAACAATTTTAGACTTGAAAAAGTAATGGAAACAATTAAAAAATAAGTGATATAGTTGGTAAAAATATATATATATACTAAAACAATTACTTCAATTCAAATGTTCTTATGAGTGATATGAACCCTATGTATGTTACACAATTGCATTGTACAGAGGAAATATTTGCATCTAGCTGATAAAACAGAGAAATATACTTTGATGAACATTTACATATACGAATTGAGTATATCGGTGCAGTTTACAAACAAAGAACAATAGAATAAAACAAAAAAGAAATACATATCTATATAGGCTAAGAATAACCAAAAAAAAAGTTAAGAAATGACCAAATTCTTAGATACGAAATGACTACAGTCGAACTCATCCGCTAGTTCTGATCGGTTACAAAACGACCATACATATACGGTTATGACATTACAAAGTTATAAAACTACAATAATTCGCAGAAACCCTAACCTTAATTAACCTAAACCAGTATAACTTCTTAATTAGCAAACATCATAGTTACCTTTAGTTGCAAATATCATAGTAAGTTTGAGCGGTGCATTGGTAAATATATACCAACCTACTGAAGTATGCAATTACTTTTTAGATAAACCATATTTGCTGCAGAAGTCTTTGCAGGTGAGAAGTTAAGTTTATTCTGCCCTCATATCTGCTGTAAACATTCACTGGTTGATGCTTCAAATCATCGAAATTTAACGTTGTCATCATGACTCGCCATTCAAAATAAGAATGTTACTAAACAGATTAAAGCAAGGTGCACCCAAATCTAATTTCCCATTGAAACATCTAAATATTTTGATGGAATCTGGAAGGTTTGAAGGTTGGCGGACACGGGCTAGCATAGGTGCTAATTTGTTCTATCAAAGAAATATTTGTTAACACAAGATAGCCCACCCCCAGTAAGATGTTCCAGCTTCAGCATGTCATTAAATATTGCAATCAGAAATTGGGTATAAATGTGTATGTATATGGTTTTAACCCACGTTAATAGTACTGTTTAATAATTTTTATATAAGTAATCTTGTACTAACCAATTGACTGTCAACCAGGCAACTTTTCCAGAAATGCTTTGATATTCTGTAAAGAAAAAATCTTTTAGGCAATATTCCCCAAATAATGGAACCTGCAAAGTTAATATAGGTAGTAGGTTGGCCAGGGCACTAGCCACCCTTCAAGATACTACTGCTAGAGTTATGGGTATCCTTTGACTGGCCATACAGTACTTCATTAGACCCTTCTCTCTGGTTACGGCTCACTTTCCGTTTGCCTACACATACACTAAATATTCTGGCCTATTCATTAAAGATACTCCTCTCTCCTCATACAACTGACAACACTAAGATTACCAAACAATTTTTCTTCACCCAAAGGGTTCACTACTGCACTGTACTTCTTCAGTGGCTACTTTACTCTTGCTAAGGGTAGAAGGGACTCTTTAGCTATGGTAAGCAGCTCTCCTAGGAGGACAAGCCAAAATCGAACTATTGTTCTCTAGTCTTGGGTAGTGCCATAGCCTCTGTACCATGGTCTTCTACTGTCTTGGGTTAGAGTTCTTTTACTTGAGGGTACAACCAGGCACACTATTCTATCTAATTTCTCTTCTTGTTGTGTTAAAGTTTATATAATTTATATAAGAAATATTCATTTTAATGTTATTGTTCGTAAGATATTTCCATTTTCCCTGCTTCCTTTCCTCACTGGGCTATTTTCCTGCTCTTCAAAATAGGGTTGTAGCTTAGCAATAATGATAATATTGATAATGATAATAATTTTGATAATAATGAGGGGGGGGGAGGTGGAAGACCTAGGTAATTTAGGCCTCAGCAATTTAGGTTACAGGTTTTGAGTATAGTTAGGAATAGGTCGAGCCTATAGGCTACAGTATACGTAAGTTCCAGAGATACTTTAGATGTACATAATACGAGCATAATTATAATAATCTCAAGTAATACAAGTCTTTGGAGAGAGAGAGAGAGAGAGAGAGAGAGAGAGAGAGAGAGAGAGAGAGAGAGAGAGAGAGAGAGAGAGAGAGTTAAGTTAGTACCGATGGGGAAGCGAAGCATTTTGGGCTGAAAGTCACGGCCAAAACTTACTTTAATATATGACTTGTACACATTCCTATAGAATCCATTTTGCTTTTATGTAACTGATAATACACTGAACGTTTACTTACAATAATTATGAGTTTCATCAAGTTAACTTTGGGCTATTTTCCATGTTGGAGCCCCTGGGCTTATAGCATTGTGCTTTTCCAACAAGGGTTGTAGCTTAGCAAATAATAATAATAATAATAATAATAATAATAATAATAATAATAATAATAATAATAATAATAATAATAATAATAATAATATTTAAGAAAGGAACTTATTGTTTAGACAAACAGGCTGTTTGTGTCTTATAGTGAAGGCTTCTACAACGGTTCAGTTTTCATTGGTTTTGCTTTATCTCAGTTTTAGAGAAGTTTTAGTGAAAACAGTAATTATACTATTGAATGTTCCTCTTAAGTCTAGGAGTTTACTTATTGATACTTTGGAAGTTCAAACTTGGATGTTATAATGTTGCATTTTGTAATTGTTGTGTGTTGAGACAAGATTCAAATCTCTGGAAAATCAGAGATTGCAAAACCAAAGGTTGGAAAGGATGGCAGAAGTAAAGATTAAACTGAATCAAAACAGTAACAAAGAATATAGGTAAAATGGATCAATAAAACTTTTATTTTATTATTCATTATAATTAGCTGTGTAGCTTACGAACTTCCATCCAATCTAAGTTGCATCTTGCCTAATGATAAAAGTATTATTAATAAGAGCAGAAACAAAACTTATCTCCCTCATCTATTGGGAGAATCGAACGCTGGTATTTCCACCTGACTCAGTATGACGTTGCCACCATACCACAACCACCCTAGTGATTGAGTGAATGTCGGGGTAATTATATCTGTAGGAGAGTTGTGGCTGACTCACAGTCCGAGATGGAACTTCCCTGGCTAAGATCAGTCGAGGGAACTATATATGTAGACAGTAACTGAATAATGATTTACTCTTGAACAGCCTTGCATATTGTTACCATTTAAGATTTTGTGTTTGTTTTTATAATTATTTGTTAAGATATTTATTGCATTTTTCATGTAACATTTGCTGAAAATTATTGATATTTTACATATATAGTATAAGAAAAATAAAGCTAAGTTTTAGAAAGAGGCTGATCAAGATTATCCCACTCTCCATGCAAATTCATGCAACATGAATTGTGAAAATATTATTGCATACCCATTAGGGTACACTAATCACTCAGGAGGACTAGGTGTCCAATTAGTCATTGGGAGAGACTTCCTAAAGTCAGTAGTCAATTGTTGGCAGCGTAATTATCCTACTCGATGACAAAGTTCTTAATGAGGTATTAATTGGTGAAATTAACCTTTAAAGAGAATAGCTCGTACCAGCAGTGGATTCAGGACAATTCTTTGAGAGACACTTTAATACTAAGGATTGAGCTTGCAACTTATTACATCATCCTGAATTGTTATGTGACGGTGCCGAGTGAGGGTTGTGAACTCAAACGCAGGATGCAATCAACTGAGTTGTTTATTAAGGAACACTCTGCTTTATATACAAAATATCAAGGCAACAGGACATAGCATGTACGAGAGACAGACAATGTTACAGAGCAAAACGGAGACATGATCATTCGTGTTCTTTTTAGTGCTAGGGAAGAGCGCTGATACAAGCATAATATATACAAAATAATTATGTACAATTGTGTGACACACGGTTGGTACATGGTTCCCCCCCTAAAAATGACATACTGTACATGTTAAATAGGGCGCCCTGATCTAGAGAGGTGAACTGTAGGTGGGTCATCTGGCAGAAGATAAGCAGGTTTTAGACAACCAATGGAGACCCAGTCTTCTTTGCCCAGAATGTTTAGTAGGAATGCTTTCGGACTGCGTCGGATCACAAGGAAAGGGCCCGTATAAGGGGGCGTTAGTGGTGGCTTGCTAGTGTCATTGCGCAGGAAGACGTGCGTTAAAGAGTGCAAGTCCGTTGGTATGTGATGCTTCGCTGGGGGCTTGTAAGTCTGGCGGCACGGAGTAAATTTTCCCACGACGTGATGTATGCGCTGGAGATCGTCGGAGGAGGTTGTAGAAGGAAAAAAATTCGGCAGGGACGACCAACATGTCGCCATACACCATTTCAGCTGCCGAGACGTCGAGGGCGTCTTTAGGAGTGGTCCTTAGTCCCAGGAGGACCCAGGGAAACTGAGTAAACCAGTCGCAATCCTTGCAGCGGGACATCAAAGCTGCTTTGAGGGTGCGATGAAAACGTTCAACCATTCCATTGGTAGCGGGATTGTAGGCCGTTGTCTGATATAGGGTGATGCCCAGGAGATTTGCTAATGATGTCCACAATTAAGAGGTGAAAGTGGTTCCCCTGTCAGAAGTAATATGCTCAGGGATACCGAATCTTGAAATCCATCCAGAGAGTAAGGCAGATGTACATGAGGCGAACGTTACAGTTTCCATGGGAATGGCTTCAGGCCAACGAGTGGAGCGGTCGATGACGGTAAACAGGTAACGATGTCCTTGTGATGTGGGTAGGGGGCCTACAACGTCGACGTGAATGTGTGCGAAACAACGCTGAGGTTGAGGAAAGGTGCCCACTCCTGAATCCATGTGTCGATGTACTTTGGAAGTTTGGCAAGAAGTACAGGCGTGGACCCAATCCACGGTCCAAATCAGCCAGCATTCGAAACAATCATTAGCTTAAGTAAACCTTATTCCTACAATCCCAGTTTTAATCACAAAAACTAAACATAACTGTTGCGAGGTTTCCTTATTTCAAATGTGTCAGAATTGTTATATTGTGTTATAATACAAATCATGAATTTTTGTGTTGTGTGAAACCAAATTGTATGCCCCAAACAGTTGGCCATCTTATGTGATCTATGTGAAAGAAAGACTTACAAGACATGTCGCACAGTTATGTGGCTTTTTCATTTTACTGTTATTATTTTTTCTTTAACTATACACACTCTGCAGACACTATATTAAGGTCTTATTTCTACCTGTATGTATGTATGTATGTATGTATGTATGTATTCATGTATGTAATTAAGATGTGATAAAATATGATTGCGATGTTTCCTCTTCTTAAGTAAACCATAAGTACATTTAGTTTTGAACAAACAATTTTAGACTTGAAAAAGTAATGGAAACAATTAAAAAATAAGTGATATAGTTGGTAAAAATATATATATATACTAAAACAATTACTTCAATTCAAATGTTCTTATGAGTGATATGAACCCTATGTATGTTACACAATTGCATTGTACAGAGGAAATATTTGCATCTAGCTGATAAAACAGAGAAATATACTTTGATGAACATTTACATATACGAATTGAGTATATCGGTGCAGTTTACAAACAAAGAACAATAGAATAAAACAAAAAAGAAATACATATCTATATAGGCTAAGAATAACCAAAAAAAAAGTTAAGAAATGACCAAATTCTTAGATACGAAATGACTACAGTCGAACTCATCCGCTAGTTCTGATCGGTTACAAAACGACCATACATATACGGTTATGACATTACAAAGTTATAAAACTACAATAATTCGCAGAAACCCTAACCTTAATTAACCTAAACCAGTATAACTTCTTAATTAGCAAACATCATAGTTACCTTTAGTTGCAAATATCATAGTAAGTTTGAGCGGTGCATTGGTAAATATATACCAACCTACTGAAGTATGCAATTACTTTTTAGATAAACCATATTTGCTGCAGAAGTCTTTGCAGGTGAGAAGTTAAGTTTATTCTGCCCTCATATCTGCTGTAAACATTCACTGGTTGATGCTTCAAATCATCGAAATTTAACGTTGTCATCATGACTCGCCATTCAAAATAAGAATGTTACTAAACAGATTAAAGCAAGGTGCACCCAAATCTAATTTCCCATTGAAACATCTAAATATTTTGATGGAATCTGGAAGGTTTGAAGGTTGGCGGACACGGGCTAGCATAGGTGCTAATTTGTTCTATCAAAGAAATATTTGTTAACACAAGATAGCCCACCCCCAGTAAGATGTTCCAGCTTCAGCATGTCATTAAATATTGCAATCAGAAATTGGGTATAAATGTGTATGTATATGGTTTTAACCCACGTTAATAGTACTGTTTAATAATTTTTATATAAGTAATCTTGTACTAACCAATTGACTGTCAACCAGGCAACTTTTCCAGAAATGCTTTGATATTCTGTAAAGAAAAAATCTTTTAGGCAATATTCCCCAAATAATGGAACCTGCAAAGTTAATATAGGTAGTAGGTTGGCCAGGGCACTAGCCACCCTTCAAGATACTACTGCTAGAGTTATGGGTATCCTTTGACTGGCCATACAGTACTTCATTAGACCCTTCTCTCTGGTTACGGCTCACTTTCCGTTTGCCTACACATACACTAAATATTCTGGCCTATTCATTAAAGATACTCCTCTCTCCTCATACAACTGACAACACTAAGATTACCAAACAATTTTTCTTCACCCAAAGGGTTCACTACTGCACTGTACTTCTTCAGTGGCTACTTTACTCTTGCTAAGGGTAGAAGGGACTCTTTAGCTATGGTAAGCAGCTCTCCTAGGAGGACAAGCCAAAATCGAACTATTGTTCTCTAGTCTTGGGTAGTGCCATAGCCTCTGTACCATGGTCTTCTACTGTCTTGGGTTAGAGTTCTTTTACTTGAGGGTACAACCAGGCACACTATTCTATCTAATTTCTCTTCTTGTTGTGTTAAAGTTTATATAATTTATATAAGAAATATTCATTTTAATGTTATTGTTCGTAAGATATTTCCATTTTCCCTGCTTCCTTTCCTCACTGGGCTATTTTCCTGCTCTTCAAAATAGGGTTGTAGCTTAGCAATAATGATAATATTGATAATGATAATAATTTTGATAATAATGAGGGGGGGGGAGGTGGAAGACCTAGGTAATTTAGGCCTCAGCAATTTAGGTTACAGGTTTTGAGTATAGTTAGGAATAGGTCGAGCCTATAGGCTACAGTATACGTAAGTTCCAGAGATACTTTAGATGTACATAATACGAGCATAATTATAATAATCTCAAGTAATACAAGTCTTTGAGAGAGAGAGAGAGAGAGAGAGAGAGAGAGAGAGAGAGAGAGAGAGAGAGAGAGAGAGAGAGAGAGAGAGAGAGAGAGAGAGAGAGTTAAGTTAGTACCGATGGGGAAGCGAAGCATTTTGGGCTGAAAGTCACGGCCAAAACTTACTTTAATATATGACTTGTACACATTCCTATAGAATCCATTTTGCTTTTATGTAACTGATAATACACTGAACGTTTACTTACAATAATTATGAGTTTCATCAAGTTAACTTTGGGCTATTTTCCATGTTGGAGCCCCTGGGCTTATAGCATTGTGCTTTTCCAACAAGGGTTGTAGCTTAGCAAATAATAATAATAATAATAATAATAATAATAATAATAATAATAATAATAATAATAATAATAATAATAATAATAATAATAATAATATTTAAGAAAGGAACTTATTGTTTAGACAAACAGGCTGTTTGTGTCTTATAGTGAAGGCTTCTACAACGGTTCAGTTTTCATTGGTTTTGCTTTATCTCAGTTTTAGAGAAGTTTTAGTGAAAACAGTAATTATACTATTGAATGTTCCTCTTAAGTCTAGGAGTTTACTTATTGATACTTTGGAAGTTCAAACTTGGATGTTATAATGTTGCATTTTGTAATTGTTGTGTGTTGAGACAAGATTCAAATCTCTGGAAAATCAGAGATTGCAAAACCAAAGGTTGGAAAGGATGGCAGAAGTAAAGATTAAACTGAATCAAAACAGTAACAAAGAATATAGGTAAAATGGATCAATAAAACTTTTATTTTATTATTCATTATAATTAGCTGTGTAGCTTACGAACTTCCATCCAATCTAAGTTGCATCTTGCCTAATGATAAAAGTATTATTAATAAGAGCAGAAACAAAACTTATCTCCCTCATCTATTGGGAGAATCGAACGCTGGTATTTCCACCTGACTCAGTATGACGTTGCCACCATACCACAACCACCCTAGTGATTGAGTGAATGTCGGGGTAATTATATCTGTAGGAGAGTTGTGGCTGACTCACAGTCCGAGATGGAACTTCCCTGGCTAAGATCAGTCGAGGGAACTATATATGTAGACAGTAACTGAATAATGATTTACTCTTGAACAGCCTTGCATATTGTTACCATTTAAGATTTTGTGTTTGTTTTTATAATTATTTGTTAAGATATTTATTGCATTTTTCATGTAACATTTGCTGAAAATTATTGATATTTTACATATATAGTATAAGAAAAATAAAGCTAAGTTTTAGAAAGAGGCTGATCAAGATTATCCCACTCTCCATGCAAATTCATGCAACATGAATTGTGAAAATATTATTGCATACCCATTAGGGTACACTAATCACTCAGGAGGACTAGGTGTCCAATTAGTCATTGGGAGAGACTTCCTAAAGTCAGTAGTCAATTGTTGGCAGCGTAATTATCCTACTCGATGACAAAGTTCTTAATGAGGTATTAATTGGTGAAATTAACCTTTAAAGAGAATAGCTCGTACCAGCAGTGGATTCAGGACAATTCTTTGAGAGACACTTTAATACTAAGGATTGAGCTTGCAACTTATTACATCATCCTGAATTGTTATGTGACGGTGCCGAGTGAGGGTTGTGAACTCAAACGCAGGATGCAATCAACTGAGTTGTTTATTAAGGAACACTCTGCTTTATATACAAAATATCAAGGCAACAGGACATAGCATGTACGAGAGACAGACAATGTTACAGAGCAAAACGGAGACATGATCATTCGTGTTCTTTTTAGTGCTAGGGAAGAGCGCTGATACAAGCATAATATATACAAAATAATTATGTACAATTGTGTGACACACGGTTGGTACATGGTTCCCCCCCTAAAAATGACATACTGTACATGTTAAATAGGGCGCCCTGATCTAGAGAGGTGAACTGTAGGTGGGTCATCTGGCAGAAGATAAGCAGGTTTTAGACAACCAATGGAGACCCAGTCTTCTTTGCCCAGAATGTTTAGTAGGAATGCTTTCGGACTGCGTCGGATCACAAGGAAAGGGCCCGTATAAGGGGGCGTTAGTGGTGGCTTGCTAGTGTCATTGCGCAGGAAGACGTGCGTTAAAGAGTGCAAGTCCGTTGGTATGTGATGCTTCGCTGGGGGCTTGTAAGTCTGGCGGCACGGAGTAAATTTTCCCACGACGTGATGTATGCGCTGGAGATCGTCGGAGGAGGTTGTAGAAGGAAAAAAATTCGGCAGGGACGACCAACATGTCGCCATACACCATTTCAGCTGCCGAGACGTCGAGGGCGTCTTTAGGAGTGGTCCTTAGTCCCAGGAGGACCCAGGGAAACTGAGTAAACCAGTCGCAATCCTTGCAGCGGGACATCAAAGCTGCTTTGAGGGTGCGATGAAAACGTTCAACCATTCCATTGGTAGCGGGATTGTAGGCCGTTGTCTGATATAGGGTGATGCCCAGGAGATTTGCTAATGATGTCCACAATTAAGAGGTGAAAGTGGTTCCCCTGTCAGAAGTAATATGCTCAGGGATACCGAATCTTGAAATCCATCCAGAGAGTAAGGCAGATGTACATGAGGCGAACGTTACAGTTTCCATGGGAATGGCTTCAGGCCAACGAGTGGAGCGGTCGATGACGGTAAACAGGTAACGATGTCCTTGTGATGTGGGTAGGGGGCCTACAACGTCGACGTGAATGTGTGCGAAACAACGCTGAGGTTGAGGAAAGGTGCCCACTCCTGAATCCATGTGTCGATGTACTTTGGAAGTTTGGCAAGAAGTACAGGCGTGGACCCAATCCTTAGCATCCTTAGAAATGCCGTGCCAAATGAACTTTGCCTTCAGCAGCTGTGCAGTAGAACGGCACGAGGGATGTGAAAGGCCGTGAATGAAATCAAACACCTGTCGGCGCATGGGAGCAGGAATCCAAGGTCGCGGTCTACCAGTACTGACGTCACAGAGGAGGGTGGTGTTGGAGTCTTCGAGGGGAAAATCTTCCTAACGGAGGGACGTGCAGGATGTCCTACAAGCTTGATACTCTGGATCCTGTCGTTGGGCTTCAGCCAGGGCGTTGTAATCCAATCCCAGTTGAACGGCAGCGAACGTGTTTCTTGGCAGGGCATCGGCAACGGGATTCATTTTCCCAGGGACCTATTAGAGGGTGCAATTGTATTCAGCCACGGCATGAAGGCGTGCACCAGAGGCATGTGGTCTGTGCGAATGACGAAGGGCGTACCTTCTAAGAAATGGCGAAAGTGACGGACAGCCAAGTACACCGCCAGCAATTCTCTATCGAAGGTAGAATAACCCGATTCTGCCTTGGACAGTTTTCTGCTGAAGAAGGCCAATGGGCGAGGCGAGCCTTTGACCACCTGCTCGAGTACTGCACCAATAGCGACGTCGCTGGCATCGGTGGAGAGAAGGAGAGGGGCGTGCGGGATAGGGAAAGTGAGAGCCGCAGCAGTTGATAGGGCCTTCTTTGCATTGCAGAAGGCTGCTTCTTGAAGGGGACCCCACTTCAGGTCCTTTGGCTTGCCCTTGAGGGAGGCGTAGAAGGGAGCAAGAGTGGCGATAATGGCTGGCAGAAAACGGTGATAATATTTGATCATGCCCAAGAATTCCTGCAGAGCTTTGACGGTTGAGGGCGCGGGGAAGTTCTGAACGGCTGCTACCTTCTCAGGGAGGAGATGGACTCCTTCAGGAGTGATATGGTGCCCTAATAACGGCACTTCGTTGGCGCCAAAGGTACACTTGTCGTACCGCCAAAGGTACACTTGTCGTACCGGACTACAAGGCCATTTTGTTGCAGGCGGTCGAGCACGATGCGCAGGTGACGGAGGTGTTCCTCTTTTGAGGAGGAGAACACAAGTATGTCGTCCACATAACATACACAGAAAGGGAGGTCCCCTAAGATGCCATCCATGAGACGTTGAAACGTTGCCCCAGCATTACGAAGGCCAAAACAGGAGTAATTGAAGGTGTATGTACCAAACGGAGTGGTGATGGTGGTCTTGGGGATGTCTTCTGGGTTCATAGGCACCTGATAATACCCCTTCAGGAGGTCGAGCGTAGAGAAAACCTTCGCTTTGTGCAGGTAGGAGGTCACGTCGGCAATGTTTGGGAAGGGGTAGTGATCCGGTTCTGTTCACATGTTCAGGCGCCTGTAATCCCCGCACGGACGGAGGGAGACGTCTTTCTTCAGAACGATGTGTAAGGGTGACGACCATGGGCTGGAGGCCTTTTGGCAAAGGCCCATTTCCTCCATTTCGGCGAACGTCTGTTTGGCGGCTGCCAATCGTTCCGGTGCCAGACGTATGAATTTTGCGAAGACTGGGGGTCCCGTCGTCTTGATATGGTGATAAATACCGTGCTTGGCAGGAACCGTGGGCGTTTGGCGAAGTTCCGGACGGAAAACTTCCGGGTACGACATGAGGAGGTGGGCGTAGGCATCCGTGGGTGCGCTGATGTGGAGAGCGAGGTTAGAGGGGGCGGGTTGAAGAGGTGTCGACAAGTATGAGTCTGTGTTGACCAATCGTTGGTGGGGGACATCAACCAGAAGGTGGAAATGAGAGAGGAAATCCGTACCGAGGATTGGCATTGTGACGTCAGCAACGAGAAACTTCCAATTGAATTTACCGTTTCCGAACGATAATATGAGGTTTTCGTAACCGTAGGTGGGTATCGCAGATCCATTGGCAGCTACCAAGCGGACGTCGGCATATATAGACAGACTACGGCGTACCTTGAAGAGTTTCCTTGGCAAAAGAGAACGACAAGCACCCGTGTCTACCAAAAATCGTACGCCCGTTCCTGCATCCTGTAAAAAGAAAAGATTAGAAACATGGGAGGCCACCGCTACAAGCGATGGCCTACTTACACGTTTTTTGGCCACTGACAATCCTTGGCACATTTCTTCGCAGTTGCCCCGAATCTGAAGTGGTAGTAGCAAAACTGCGGCGGATGGGAGGTAGTAAGTGGCTGTAGAAGTCATTCGTTGGGGCGCGAGCGATTGGTGGGTGGTGGGTGGCTTTGTCACCGCTTCGGCATGTCACGGGGTAGGCGTGTATGTCCTACGGCATTCATGTCAGCTTCGGTTGACGTTGAATAGGCATCCTCGTCGTCAGGGTTGGAGGCGTTGATGGAGGTCTTGAAGTGGCTGTCCATAAGGGTGTTGGCATTGGTCATCAAGTCCTTTATGGGTAAACTATCGACATCGGGTATGGCAGCGCGTACAGGTTCGGGTAAACGGCGTATCCAAAGGGCACGAAGTAGGTTCACCTCACGATGAGAGCCATATGCGGCAGGTTGAAGGCGAGCGATACTGGTCATTTCCCTGAGGGCAAGCGAAGTCCTTTGGTCCCCCAACGGTTTTTGCGAGAGCTGAAAAAGCTTAGCTATACGGGCGGCTGGTGACGGCGAGTACTGCTGCAGAAGGTATGTTTTGAGGGCGTCATACGCTATTGGGGTGTCTCCTTGTTCACAAAACCAGTCGGATATTTCTGGGAAGGTGTCCTCGGGTATCGCCGCGAGAACATAATCCACTTTAGTGGTTGAGCGAGTCACGCCCCTGATACGAAACTGGACTTCTGCGCGCTGAAACCAAGAAAACGCCTCTCCACTGGCGAACGGTGAAAGTTTCAATGGGGCGGCCGCAGCACCAACTGCTTTAGTTGAGTCCGCCATAGTACCAACGATGGAGGGGCGAGGGAGGTGGGGGTGGAAGGCAGTGGAGCGAGTCGACTTAAGGTGTCACCAATGTGACGGTGCCGAGTGAGGGTTGTGAACTCAAAGGCAGGATGCAATCAACTGAGTTGTTTATTAAGGAACACTCTCGTTTATATACAAAACCTAAAGGCAACAGGACATAACATGTTCGAGAGACAGACAATGTTATAGAGCAAAACCGGAGACCTGATCATTCAGGTTCTTTTTAGTGCGAGGGAAGAGCGCAGATACAAGCATAATATATACAAAATAATTATGTACAATTGTGTGACACACGGTTGGTACAGTTAACACTGCCTGTAGCCTACCTAGATGCTCATATACCTGAATCAGTTGGACCTGGTTAATTGATCAACTCTTGATACTAACTTCCAAAACCTCCTCTATATTACACAATACTTTATGCTCTATTGCATCTCCCTAAGAGAACTGGATTTAACTGAGATTTCCTTATTTTGGCTTGATTCCAATCCAAGTAATTGTAGGTCAAGTGGTAACAATTGGGTTCCTTCCTTCAGTGTATGATGCGTCTCCAATTGATCTACTTGTAAGGAATTATATCTACTTTGAAGTATAAGAAAAACCTTATAAAGATTCTTTTTTAATGAAACCTCTCGCCTACATCGATGTAGTTAGTTACTACAAAATAACTTCACTATTAGAAATAGACGTAATTTCACTCTTTTGTTGTTTACAATTGGTTATAAACTGAATCTCTTTTCTTTCCTCTCAATCTCGGGAAACCTTCAAGTTGACTCCAGAGGGAAAATTAACGCCTCTTAGTATGACTTACATCATTGCGAAAGGAATCACTTAATTTTTGCCAGTTAGAGATATTTACTTTCACAGCTCCAATGTGAACTTATTTCTTAATAAATACAAATTTATTCCATTGCTGCCCTTCAATATATAAATCAAATTAAAACTTTATTTCGAAGAAACGTGTGTATGGTGAGCAAACAGTGTTTGTTGAATCTCTCTGGTTTGTTGAATGTGAGAGTGTTGGCGCTCTACTTCTCCAAGCCAGGAATTCGGAAATTGGGCAGGGGAGGTTTTCCTGGAATCATTTCCCACACATTGATTTTACCTTCTAATTTCCAGTGGTCCTTCGAACCGGATCTGCCACCATTGATCTATTGAATCATGAAATTTGAAACTTTGTAAATTTATTCGTAACCTGGTCAAGTCGTCCAAAAATCTTGTACAATGGCCGTTTAGGAGAATGATTAAGTCCCTACTTTGATAGGCAAAGAGATGTATTAGGACGTAATGTGTGTGGTATCCTTTAACGGACAAAGGCAAATCTATAACCAAGCATTTTTAGCCAGAAAGTTCTACCCTGAAGGTGTTCTTGAGCTCTGGTATGTGCGTTTTTAGCTATGCAAAATACCAATGATTAGTAAAAGGGGTCGCTGTGTTGCTTTCTGTTCCAAACAGTAATGCAAC
The DNA here is from genome assembly GCF_036898095.1 of Palaemon carinicauda. Taxonomy (NCBI): domain Eukaryota; kingdom Metazoa; phylum Arthropoda; class Malacostraca; order Decapoda; family Palaemonidae; genus Palaemon; species Palaemon carinicauda. The sequence continues at coordinate 27,269,473 of NC_090749.1, read as the reverse complement.
ATTGAATGTTTAAACTGACTGATTCGTGTTTAAATAACTCATTAATTTACGTACCTCCTTAATTTTAGCTTTTTATTGCTTACATTTCTGTAACTATTTTATAGGTGTGATTATCTAGAATTGTTGACTGTAACAACCAATGAATGCCACTTAATTCTTTAGTATATATTTAATATTTCATGTCAGACTGTAGGATTTTCTTTGGATTGGATTTTACCTGGAGAATACTGACAGTACTTATATAAGCATCATTTAGAACCTACGGAAGAAACAAAAATTCTCTCTCTCTCTCTCTCTCTCTCTCTCTCTCTCTCTCTCTCTCTCTCTCTCTCTCTCTCTCTCTCTCTCAATCTAACTGAATTGCCAATGTGAATGATGAAGAAAATAATCTATAATTACTATAGTTTTCCATAATTTGCTATCTTTTCTTTCTCCCTCTAAATCTAATATTAAAAATTTTTGAGATAATTTTCTTAAATATAACTGTTTTTATGAAATCTTACAACAGAATAGAAGAGCAGATCTTCCTGTTTCCCCTTAAACATAATTACAAAAGGTTCAGAGGTCATTATAGGATAAGAAGGATTAAACATGCAACATTTATTAACATATAAACTTAGCTGAAGGGATGATATAGAATTAGATTTCATTTAGTCCCCCTCGTAAGCCAGGACAGAAACGAAAGACAACTGTGTTGCGAATTCTCCTATTTTCTGCAAAATCTACAGAAAATTGCATAAATTAAACTTCATTATAGTCAACAAAAATAATGTTTTCACGTTTGTATTCTATCTTTCAGTTTCTTTACTTATTAAAAACTGATGGAGCAGGAAAAGCTTCCTCCAATCTCAGTGAACGGTTAATATGAAAAGATATTTTATCATCATAATATTTTTTCGAATATTTTGGGTTTTTTAATGTTTTAAGAAAATTTTTTTTGTGTTTTTAATTATTTGTAATAAATTTAAATAAAAATCTTCATATTCTATTAAAAAATCGGTAAAAATTTACATAAATAGTTATAGAAAAAGAAATCAGAATTTTAAAAAGAGGCTGCTCAAATTGCTTCGTGTGGAGGTTATTCGTATCCTGAGAGTTACGTAAGACCTTCTCCATTATTATTGAATACCCTCCTAACGGACGGGTTGACAAAACGTTAATGTTAAACGCGTGTACTCAATTCTCTCGCGCATTTAGTAAACCGACGGACAGGTTAAATATATTATCATTCCAGAGTAAGTACTCCCAATGCAGCTCACTTTCATGTGTAATCTCTGAATGTAAGAACCATCTAGTTTACCCCAAAATACTAAGCAAATTTTTCCTACCATTCTTCTGTTCTTCAACACAATGTAGAATGTGTTTTATTTACAGTATACTATTGTATCAAATAGTAACTTTATGCATTGTAATTGTAAACTAAAGGCTTAATATATCAATTTCTATGATTTCGCTAATCACTTGTGAACGAATGAAATCTTGAAGGTATTTTTAAAAACTTGTCTAGTGAAATATGAAACAAGAATATTAATCTTTTAGCTAATTCATGAATGAAAACACCTTTACAATTTCTCTTTTTACATTTGAATAAAATCAATCATCTATAATTTTATCTCAATGATTTAATCTGCAATTTTCCTCATGATGTTTTAAAAATGATATAAATTGAAATGTCTTATTTCGTACTATAGGTTTTGAGATCAAAATCTGTCAAAAATAAATAAAAAAAACTTCATTTTTCAATTGTCTGGGTCACCAATACTAGGTTGGCTTCCTGTGAGCTATCAGACAAAATTCTCCCACCATCACCAATCCGCAGTTGGCTAGCGTGGTGATGAAAATTGTCCACAACCCAGACATGAATAAGGGCGTGTATGAGGCCTCTGACCAGCAGTGGAGTAGAAACGGCTGCATTATATATATATATATATATATATATATATATATATATATATATATATATATATATATATATATATATATATATATATATATATATATATATATATATATATATATATAGGTGCCGTTATAGTATGTGGCCTACCTTTTTGGATCTGTTATAGTATGTGGCCTATCCGGTTTGAATGTGTCCTACCTAAGCCGGTTTGAATGTGTCCTACCTTAGGAAGAGTTTGTATATATATGTAATGAAATCAATTATTTTTCACAATTGTTTAATATCTAACAATAAAATTTTAAAAGAACAGTTTCCTTGCCTACAAGTATGACGGGAGAAGCTAACTTAAAAAACCCACCTAACCTATGGTAAAAGCCGTGTCCTTACCCGGGGGGGCTGGGCCCCCCCGAACCCCCCCCCCCTTATGCTAAAAGCCTCAGAAGGATATTGGGAGTCAAATGGCTAGATAGGATTAGAAATAAAACAATAAGAGAGATTACCCGAGTGCCATATGTGGATAAGATCATGGTGAGGGGTAGATGGAGATGGTTTGGGCATGCTCTTCGCACTCCCAAGAGAGATTAGTTCACCAAACTTTCAACTGGGCTCCACAAGGACTAGAAGAGTTGGAAGACCCAAACCTACATGGCTGAAGACTATGATGCGTAAAGTAGGAGACGATGAAGGGAGAAGTATTGATTTAAAAGTTCAAGATAGAGACAACTGGAAAAACCAAACTGAGGCCCTTTGCGTCAATAGGTGTAGGAGGAGGTGATGATAAGGATATATACATATAGGCTATACACACGCACACACACACACACACACACACACACATATATATATATATATATATATATATATATATATATATATATATATATATATATATATATATATATATATATATATATATATATATATAATTTTTCCTTGTTTCCTTTCCTCACTAGACTATTTTCCCTGTTGGGACCCCTGGGCTTATAGCATCCTGCTTTTCCAACTAGGGTTATAGGTTGGCAAGTGATAATAATAAATATATATATATATATATATATATATATATATATATATATATATATATATATATATATATATATATATATATATATATATGTGTGTGTGTGTGTGTGTGTGTGTGTGTGTGTTTGTGTGTGTGTGTAACTTATTTCCTACCGCTATCTCTACAATAAAGGGGTCGTTTGCCTGACAGGATCCATATTTCTAATAGCATCAGGCATAGTATTATTCTGAAAGAAATTGTATCTTCGATACTTGGACGCCACTGAGATGTTGTTGTTGTTGCATATGTGTATTTATGTTTGTGTTTTCCAAAGCTTTGTTGAAATGGAATTCTCCTTATGCAGAGACGAGACAATTACCAACAGTCTGACGAATGAGTGTGTCTCCACTCAATCAACTCTTAGTTCTCCTCTCCCTTCCATTCCACTTCAAGTTTTAATGAACAGACGGAGACACAGAAAGGAGAAAGTTTGTGTGTAAAACCATTTGAACAAGAATCTATTGTCCTGAGTTACATAACAGGAAGAGTAATTCGGTTGATAAAGTATAAGAAGGATAAGGATAGATCGAATCAAAAGAAGCCTTTAATACTATAAAATACTTTAAATGTGATTCTCGTTATCACAAGGAAGGAAGCTCACTTGACACCATTGGTTATTTTCTCTCCATCACTCGAAGACAGAAGATTTAAAGACACATTAATCAAGATATGTAGTTGATACTCGAAGGAGAAGACATAATTATCTCTCGTGAAGGTTTATAGCGAGAGGGAAAACATAAATATACTCTTAAATGTTTAAAGGCCGCTCATGAATAGCAAAGACAAGGATCAGTGACAATGCCCTAGCGAGTAGGACAATGCCCTGGAGACTGACCTCAAATGCATATGATTTGTGCCTACATTAAGACCCTTTTAATCAAGCTAGGACCAGGGAGGGTCAGGCAATGGCTACTGTTGACTTAGCAGGTAGACCTATAGGCTCCCCCAAACACCCCATCCTTAGCTCACAATGATGGTGACTTTGCAGACAATACAAGAAACTACCGAGTTGGAGCGGGTCTCAAATCCCAGTCCAGCAGATTGCTAGGCAGAGACATTTCCAATAGCACAACTGTCATCATAATGAATAAGCTTTATGGATCCCATACTTTACCTCTGAGGCCACATAGTTGTGCAGTATGTAAGGAAGTTTTCCATAGACTAACGGAAAGTGGAATCATGTAACATTCCTTATCTTTATTTGTGGAAAACTGTTTTGAAGTGAAACTACTTATAGTGGTGTTACCAAATAACTTATTTCTTTCTTTCTTTCTGGTTATCAGTGATAAGGAGGGTACTCAGTGTCTCCATTGGGAGTAAGAGAATAGAATTCTTTCATGTTATGTAATTTTTCAGAAATTCATTCCCGGCTATTTATTTTATTTATCGTCTGAGGTTTCCTGATAATATACCCATTTGCAGAAAACTAGTTAGGAAAGAACCTTGGAGTAATACTCTGTAGTCAGTCTTCTACAATATGATTTTATTGGTCAAATTTATAGAAAATCTTCTCATCCATTTATTAAATCATGAGAAATAAAGCTACTGAAATTCTATATATTTAGATGGGATAAAACAGTTTGTATGAATGTGAAAAAAGTGGGACTAATTCAAAAATATATTGTAGCATTTGTTAAATACAATTTCTTTGACTTTTAATTTATTTTATACTAAACTTTCATTGTTGCCTTGATGTGAGGTCACCTTTGATTAACGCCCAGGAAGTCTCTCGTACAAAAGATCCAAATCCTTCTTACAGTTCTGAGTATGAGCCTCGCAACCCCATCCCCTCAACGAAGTAATGGAAAAAGACACTCGGTAATCAAACACCACATAATAAATAGTAATTATGATCCCCGATCTCTCTCTCTCTCTCTCTCTCTCTCTCTCTCTCTCTCTCTCTCAATGTTTATCATGTAGATGTTGAGAAGAAACCCACATTTGAACGAACATTTTTATTTATTTGTAGGTCTCTCTCTCTCTCTCTCTCTCTCTCTCTCTCTCTCTCTCTCTCTCTCTCTCTCTCTCTCTCTCTAAAACCCATATATACGCAAACACATATGGTACCCTCCTTAACGAGTTAATATTCATAGCTTCAAGAATAGTAACTTTTTGGCAACGAAGGTGTCTCGTCACTATTGCTATATCTCTCTTTTTAAAAAGAGAACCATTTCCAACAACAGGATTTATTCAGAGCGTAAACCTAAATAGGAGTCTATTTGTGTCTACTGGGATATTCTTGGCAAAGAGGTTTGCAATTGAATTTCCCCTCCCCAACTGGATTGACCTTCCAACAATTCGATCTGTCGGTTCTTGGAGTCTATTCAAACGGGCGTAAAATCATATACATTTGGAGATTCTAACACCCCACAGTACCAGAGAGGTTATTCTCTTGTTAGGGTCATGGTGGTCTATGGAAAAGGTCCCTGCCTGGTGATCTACCGGACTGGGGTTTGAGTTCCACTCAAAGTTGATAATTTCTTGTAGTGTCTGAAACCTCACCATCCTTGTGAGATAAGGACTGGGGCTTCGGTTGAGCTTGCTGAGTCTTCAGCAGCCATTGCCTAGCCCTCCCTGGTCCCAGCTTGGCTAGAGAGGGGACTTGGGCACTGATCATAATGTATATATGGTCAGTCTCAAGGTTATTGTTATGCTAGCAAGGTCACTGTCACTGTCCCTTGTCTCTCTCATTCATGATCGGCCTTTAAACCCTAAACTTAAAGGAGTAGAAATCATTAATGTCGTTGGCATCAGGATGGGATAACCTCACTAATGATTCTACAACCCTTTAATGGGTGTCCCTATTTCTTGTATCCATTGCATCAGTTTTCTAGAGAAATATTTTGAAAGTAGTATCACTTACTGATATAAGACTTTCAGTGTGGACGATGCTATATCTTATATGATATATTGATGCGGACATTTACACCCCGATATTATCATGTGTGTTTCATACAAGAAGTTACGATGCAAATATTAAAATGGGTTTATAATCCGAAAAGACATAATTACAGGAGTACTTGTTTTGTCTCTATAACTAAGCAAGAGCCATAATTCTTTTATTCACGACAAATATCCCATAGACAAAGACATGCACACCCGCAATGAAGGCCGGATTCAGAGAGAGTCACAATGACAGACGATGATATTTCTTGTAATGAAAACTGTATAGTCTTCCTCTGTCGACTTGTGACTAAGATGGTCCCAAGTACAACAGAGTCAGCAAGAGTCTTTCGGAGTTCAATGAATTGCATATGTCGTTAATCTTTAAGGCAAGGTTCCCTCATTCAGATGTTCCAACTCCCATGAAAAGCAGATTTGACCTTACCTTGTGTCCCCCTCTATTATGACCTCCCCCTCATGACCAGTCTGCTATGGTCAACCTATAAGCTTTTTGATGCATGAAATTGATAGCAATGGGTGTTGAACATAACAATGTATGGGGATATCACGAACGAAGGCGAATGTTTGTATTGTATAGTTAGTGTATTGTTTTCTCAAGTAATGCTGTAAGCTGCTTCCATCTATTTATTTGATTTGACTCTAAAGCATTTTTTCCTGATTAATTTTAATTCATTTGACGCATTTTATGCGATGAAGAATGTATGGACCAATTCATGAATATAATGGATGAATAATGGAATTTTATTCCCAGTTGAGGTTTTGTGATTAGTGACTGGGCTGAGAGGAAGTGTCAGGCAATGATTAATACTTAAGAGGAAGGGTGTTGAGAGAGAGAGAGAGAGAGAGAGAGAGAGAGAGAGAGAGGGGGGGGGGGCAATGGTTCTAGAGTAGCCTACCATTACCGGTATTCTCTTTTCTTCTCAAAAAAAGAGAAAATAACTAATTCAACCTCACGAATATTCAGATTTATTAAACGAATTTTTCATTTTAGTTCATTTTAGAAAAGAGTCTTTGTCGGAAACGTGTTTTGCAATCATTAGTATTTCATAGTTTTTCTTCCTAGTAGCTTTGAAACTTACAATCAAGACTGAAAAGTAGTCTTTTTTCTCCTTTTATTTTGTATATGTAAATGAGCTTTCAATGATATTATGGCTGGATGAGCAGCTGTGAATTCTGTTCCCCCAAAAGAACAATATGAGGCAAAAGTAATAAATAGATTTTAGTCTGTATTTCTAAGATCATCTTTAGATGTGTAACATGAAACCTGAGCTTTGACTAATAATTAAATGTCCGGTTGATGCAAAACAACAACTTAATATCTTTAGTTATTGAGGTTTGAAAGGTCGTTTGTAAGTCGTGTAAAGGGTAGCTAGCCGATTGTGTTGGTAGCAGTCATGGACACCTATTTTGATAATACTGAAGCCTCACACAAATGAAATCATCTCTCTCTCTCTCTCTCTCTCTCTCTCTCTCTCTCTCTCTCTCTCTCTCTCTCTCTCTCTCTTTTCAATTACTATGTATTTTTCCGCAATTTCTCTGTCCTTTTCCCAAACAATAGCTATGGAAGTTCAACTTCCTTTGTTAGAGTGAGAGGATCAACAACTTCATTCAAGTTACTAAATTGGAATTTGGGAATTGGGAATCGTAACAATTCCTAATCATGAAGCTCAGTTCACAGATCAACGATTAAGAGTATTTTGAGAAAACCTTTGTTTCCCTAACTATGATAATATTTCCGATTGGTAATAGTCATTGGCATAACGAAGTCATTGGCATTAGTTAAGGTAAGAAATATTAACGGAATGTTATAATATTTGAATATTTTTTTCTGAACTCTCACTGCAATTCTTATTCGGTAATTGGTCAAACAGAATAGTGGATTTGTATATTAAATTTTATTCGCTTCTTATCATATTTATTGAGAGAGAGAGAGAGAGAGAGAGAGAGAGAGAGAGAGAGAGAGAGAGAGAGAGAGAGAGAGAGAATAACTGCCACCTTGAGGCCCTGTCCTGCATAATCTCAACCGAGATTGCAAGGTCCTCCATCTCATTTGATATGTGAAATCCCCGTGGAGTGTATCATTCAAAATATAAACATAGAGTCGTGCATGTCATCCCAACTGTTGTTTGTCTATCATTATGAGCTTGCATCTTTGCATAAATATGCTTTAGTGTTTATACTTAGACCTATTATCTCTACTACTAACCCCCAGCCCTATGTATTGTTTCATGTGTGTGTGTGTGTTCGTTAGTGCGTGGAGGTAGGCGAACACACACCAATCCTGATTCTCATTTAAATTCCAGTTTTAATCCCAATACATGACCTTAATATCATTAACTCACATAATAACACATAGAGAAAGATTCTACACACACACACACACACACACACACACACACACACACAACCCTTTTAGAAGGTGACTGACATACCAACAGTGCACGTCTATTGCAATTGTATTGCCATAAATCCATTTGCTTTTCATTGTTCGTCAATGATTGATGTTGTAGTCTCACGCCTAAACACCTTCGAGACAACTTGGAAGGCAATTATTTAGAAGAATTATATATCAACTTTAAGTGAATATGTTTTATAATAATAGTGTACGTGACCTGTCAAAAATGACGAATAGATATTTAGATTTAGGTAGTAAGGATGCACATACACACGCACAGATTTAACCCTCACGCCGCCCTCCCTTTCCTAAATAAAACCCCTCTCACCAGGGTATGACTACTCTCTGAGCGCAACACTATTTGCCAGAGGGGTCCTTTAGCAATGGATGTTTATAAAGTCAATTTCTATGAATGTGAACTTTTACCAAATAAAACAATCTGATATATTTAAAAAAAAAATACCTTATGAAATGCAGGTTAAGAGTTCTGTATTAATTTGGCTTCCATTTTTCCTTTGCCTGACGGGGAAGATTTTATCAAAATAATTCCATCTTTTCCCTTTCGATTATTGTTTTGATTTTCATCACTTTGATTCTCGTTTCTTCGTTGACTTCTCATCTCACCTCTGACTGACTTCAACTCTTTTACCTCAGTCATTAAATAGATTCTGAAATAAAGAACCTAAATCTCTCACTCTCTCTCTCTCTCTCTCTCTCTCTCTCTCTTGGGGCTCCAAATGAGGCTCTCGGTTTGTAAACACGCTTTTTGTGAGCTCTCTATATAATGAGTTTTTGTGCAAGTTCTAGTGATACTACACCTTTCACCGTGTTATATAAGTTACAGGAAGACTCAGTGATCATTTTAGTAACAACAGTGTGTATATAGAATTTTTATAGTAGTCTGTAGTTACAAAATAAAAACTCATACCCCGTGGCATACCCACTCGGTCGGCAGCGCTTCAGTTCACGCATGCGCAGTGTATGTGTGACGTGAAAGGGCTGCGGCTTCGCTAATAATGGATTACTCTGGGCCAGCCTCTATTTCTGCGGTTCAAAATAAACTACACCTGACTGATGATGAGGATGCAGATATGACTGATTGGCCACCACTCACACAATCTCTTCCTCATAAGCCCTCCAGTACTGTTGCTAATACCCCCATGAAACGCCCAGTGGATTATGGGTCAGATACTAAGAGTACTTCACATTGCTGCTAGAACATCAAAATGTCAAGAGTCTTTCACTAGACAAAAGAGTGATGTCACTCTGCCTCACCCCCCTACACGACGTGCTCCCTCTGCTACTCCAGCTTTTGTTCCCCGTGATGAATATGTTAGGTTGATCTTCAAAGAAAATTTTAGCACTGACACTAAACTACGATGGCTGACTGAAGTAAACAGAACCTTCAATCTTGATAAGGAGCTGGCAGAGGTGAAGATCTCAGCTATCACATCTAAATTTGTATATATTGCAAGGAGTCATGAGGACATCATTGGCAGGGTGAAAGGTGGTGAATTTCTGTCCATAAGCCTGGATATTCAAGATTCAATAGACAGACCCCGTAAGTATTTAACATATCTCATTACTCGTTACCCTATTGAAGCAGACCCTAACCTTGCTAAGGAACTACCTGGTGTATACAGTGCATGAAGATTTCTTCAAAATGGGAACCCTATTAATCGCATTGTCATCACATGGAGTCTACTAGAACCACCACCATCTGTTTATGAGTTTTCCTTCTTCCCTTGCCTACCTCCTTGTGAATTACGCAGAATGAAGGAGGATCAGCACAACTGTTTTAACTGCTAGGGTACTGGCCATATTTCCCGATATTGCTCTGCCTCACCTAAGTGTGCCTGGTGTGCTGCAGCCCATTCCACACACACCTGTCCATACCGTAAACCTGTTACTAATGCTTCCACCTCATTGTCAGAATCATCATCAACTCCAGAGACTGTGCATTGGAAATGCCCTCGTTGTGGTGAAGCAGGACTTAATATTTGGCATGGATGTTCCACGCAGTCACTTCCACTGACACCACCACCACAACCAGTGTCAACCTCCTCGTTATGCCCTCCTGAATCAGCTGAAATTTCAAAACTTCGTAAGGCTGTTGCTGCCTCGGAATCGCACTGTACAGCACTAATGACACGCTTTGATAGCTTGATCGTTCAGCAGGGTACCACTGCAAGTAACATCGACACACTAGTCAAGGCACAACAAGTTCTTATGACCTCTGTTGTCTAACTTACTGAGAAGCAAGATACTGTTGCCTCTTGTCTTGAAAGGGTCAGTGGCCTCCTGCCAGCTCAGCCTCCTACACTTGGTGCACCATCTTACAATGCTGCTTCTCCGGTACGTGCTTGATCTGTCGCTTGCAGCGTTAAGGGTAAACTTCGCTAGACTCATGCAACTACAGTCAGGACATATGTTTATTGCCATCACCCACAAGTAATATTTATTCAAGAAGCCTTCCCTGGCAGTGCTAAGCCAGGTGATCAGGCTCCAACACTCTCCGGTTATGTTTCATATGGTCTTATTACTTACATCCACTCTACTCTCCCTCATCAACTCCTTCGCTCATCATGAACCAACCAACTTTTTCAGGCTAAGATAGGTGATGGTCATATTCGATTATGCAATGTTTACTCTGCTCCTGGCTTAATCAACCTCTCAGCACTTCCTACACCTACAAACCTTGGCATGATCTACATGGGTGATTTCAATGCCAGACACCTAGATTTAGGTGATGTCTCTCCAATCCCCAACCGCAGTGGAGTTCCTCTACTCAACTACATCCATCGTTACCATTTAATCCGATGGGATACAGGTGGTGCTACACACACCCGGGGGGGGGGGGGGAGGGGGCACTTCTGATCATATCCTTACATCTGGGCTCGTGGCATCACATGTCTCCTGTCATTCTGCTCCCTCGCTCTTTTCTGACCATGTTGCCTTATGTTTACAGTACGCAATACAGACTCATCCAAGTGACCACTATCATCGTACCCGCATCAACATCCCACCCAAGTACTGCCCAACATACGTTTCATATATCTCCTCTGTCCTACCTACCTTTGATAAACACTCTCCAAAACACCTGAATAATTCTTTAGTGAAAGCTCCCCATGACTTCTATCAACCATATATTGTCAGGCATCACATTAAAAGTCATCTTGTTGCCCATGCTTGGACCTTGGATGAACACATTAAGCAAGCAGAGAGAGTTGCGGCCGATGCTGGCCTTGCCTTTCAGACACAACCGACACCAATCATCTACTTCAATATCAGCAGGCGAAGGATGCTCTCCAGAAGTGTGTCTACACTGAGTCATGGTATAAATATACTGACCTAAATAACCACCACACTAGTGTTGGGACCATGTGGCTTCTCATCAAAAGGACTGTCAAGAAAAAAACCACATGTGCACTTCATCACAGTCCACAAGCATATGCCCAGGATCTCATCACTAATTGGTCAACCCGGTCACGGTCTAGTAGTCTCCCTGTACAAATCCAAGAAGCATTTTCTTCTCAGAGCAATTTACGCAATCTTCGTCTGATGGCTCCATTGTTGGAATTACACGAGGAGGACAAAGAGTTGATCACTGAGGATGAGCTGTGACGTGCTGTTATGGGAAATAAAAATTCTGCTCCTGGAGATGATGGCCTTACTTATCAAGTGCTTCATCTCCTCTTGAAGGTTCCGGGAAATCCTATTCTACAATTGTATAATCTTTGCTACCAACATGGATATGTACCTGCTGCCTGGACCATTAGAACAATTTTTATTATCACAAAGCCTGGAACTGATAAATACCGGCCTATCTCCCTTACCTCCGTGTACCGACTTTTCGTCCGATGTCACTTCGTCCGATGACACTTCGTCCACGTCTTTTTGTCCTATGTCTTTTCGTCCAATGGACTTTTGGTCCAACGAAATTTGGTCCAATTTTAAATTGTTTCAAGCCATAAAAGAAAAAAGAAAAACCCTAGCCAATTCATGATTTCCTCAATAGCAAAATTAAACCTTATAAGGACTTTCTCCCTTGTTGTTTATAATAGCATATTAATTAATTGCCAAACTCTAAAATATAGGAGTGAAATAGGTGCAAATTATATGCCACATTCCTGAAAAAAAACTGTTTTCCTCGTTGACTCATATCCAGTTACTAATGTTTTGAGACGTTCGGTGATTTTTTGATATCGTGAACAAGAATTTGACGGATCTCCTCAAAGTATTTGAGTTATTTTACCTTGAATAAATCCTTCTTCTTACTTCAAGGTTTCGATAGATTTCCAAAAGTTCAAATGTGCTCCACCCGCTGAACATTTAATTTTCTTTTCTTCTTCGTTGATTGTATGAACTTTGCCATTTTGGGATGGGCAGATTCAGAAACTAAAATACTAAACTTGCAGCACACTATATATATAGTACCATACTAAAGAGAGAAAAGGAGAAAGAGATTGTTAATCATGACTAATGGAGTAATTAGAAAATGCTCACATTACTTTATCACAAAAGCCAATAAGATATAAACTTTTAACAGAGAAGTGCAGTAAACGGTAATAACAATCCTTTCAAACATTTGTTTTTTTAGAAATTGGACCAAATGTCGTTGGACCAAAAGTCCATCGGACCAAAAGTCCATTGGACGAAAAGACATTGGACAAAAAGACGTGGACGAAGTGTCGTCGGACGAAGTGACAGCGGACAAAAAGACCACCCACCCCTTACCTCATGTCTTAGTAAAGTGTTTGAGTGTATATTACTAACCAGACTAATGTACCAGTTACAAGAAAAACTTTCTCCCCATTTGTATGGCTTTCTTCCACAGAGGAGTACTCTTCACTGTTTAGCTGAACTCTACTCCCGATTGTCCTCCAACAGTATAGTTGCCTTCCTAGACCTCAAAATTGCTTTTGATATAGCCAACAGAGATATAATTCCTGATCGGCTTGTCGAATTTCGTGTCAGAGGAAACCTTCTGAAGTGGATAAACAGTTATCTCAGTAACAGAAAATCACGTGTTTTCTTCAAGGGGGCATGTAGCTCCTATAGAAATTTTGAGCATGGCACACCTCAGGGTGGTGTATTGAGCCCACTTCTTTTTAATATACTTATGCACTGTGTACTGTTTCTCCTCCCTGTTATCCCTGGAACCACTGTAACCTGCTAGCTATGCTGATGATGTCTGTATCCACTCCACTACCCCTCGAGACCTTAAGCATGTCCTTCAAGACTTCTACAGGTCCTGTACCTCCTCTGGCCTCATACTCTCCCCAGAAAAAAAGCAGAATCTTCTCTGCGCAGCATCTCCGAGACCTGCCAGTGTTCATTATGGGTGAGATTATTATAGCTCACTGCACACAGTATACATATCTAGGTTCACCAGTCAGGATCACCCCTGCTATACCTGTACAACAACGAATCCATCCCATGGTGCAAAACCTTCTTGATCGACTGGAGCCTCACTTCACTCCCATCAAGTGGCTTACCACCAGGGCCACAGGTATATCTATCCCCGTGGCTAAAGCCTCTATATCCTCTTCCTAAGGTCAGTTGTTGTCTATTTATCTCCAACTTTAATTCAATTACCCAGACAGGTGTTACAACCTCTAGAACTGTTCCAAAATAGATTAATGAGGTTTATCCTAGGATGCCCTCCTTCCACTCGGATAGTCAACATGCAGACCGAACTCATGTTACCTCCATTAATAGAGAGAATTTATGCCAATGTAACTTTGTTTTCTGCTAAATGTTTACACTCCCCACAATTTACTCCAAACTTCTCTGCTGTCCTCAGAGCATCACTTGACGAAGATGCACCAAGACCTCAACTCTGACCAGGGGGCCATAACCTAGTTAGGGCAGTAATTTGACACCTTGATATCGGTGTACCTGAGCAAGCAGTCATCCAAGATTTGCCACCATGACGGGTTCCTATTCCTGCTGTCACTTTCACACAACCTCTAAAGATGCCCATACTAGTCTACAGAAGCAGCTGGTTTTGGAAACAATATCCAAAGTGTCAATTTCAGCTCCTGCAGGACACCACATCTACGTTGACGGCTCAGTATAGGCAGTTGGAAGTGCAGCATGTGCTAGGTTCTCCCTAACTTTCAAATCTCCTGAGGGTGGGTGACATGGTCGCAGGTTGCCAAACTCATCCAGTTCCACTTATTGCTAACTACAAGGTATATGGGATGTAGTAACTCTACTTGTTAGAAGAAATGTGAATGGATTGGGGATCTGTGACTCCAAATCTGCACTCCAGGCACTGACATCTTTTAGGCCCAGCTGTGGCCGTGTTGTGCGAGACATATTGTGTCAACTCACTGCTGCTTAAAATGCCTCGCTTGTCTTGTCCTTCATGTGGATGCCCTCCCATTTGAGGCTTGCTGGGAATGACATGGCGGAGAGTCTTGCTAAAGCTGCCTGCATGCTCGACCTTGATGACTGAAATGTTGAGCCCTTACTTCGCTGACTTAAACATAGAATATATTCAGCAGCTTTTGCCTCTACTGTATAGTGTAGGGATGCAGAGAGGGGCACTAGTGATTCCATACAACATCATGATAACTTTTTGCAAAGCCGTCACAAGTACTGGCGACAAGGACTCATGGTGCGTAGGCATAATGTCGTAAGTGCCAGGATAAGGTTGGGATATCGTCCTTTGTGGCAGGTTGGACAGACACTAGATATACCACACTACACCTCATGTAAACTGTGTAACCTTGCTAATGCCAATAACCTTGACCACTACTGCCTTCATTGCCCCACTGTCAGGAATCTGTTACCTCAAGGACAAAATTTACTTTAAACCTGCCAATATATACTCCAAGATGACCACCTAGACGTAATTTTGACTCGTCATCCACACTATGGTGGCTGCTAAACTGTCTGTTACAGTTGTTGTGATAATGGAATACGATCTCATATATGTTATTTTTGTAACTGATATACTGATGATTCAATGGTGTAATTTTTTTTCCGTTGATTTCTGATGTACTGTATGTAACTGCTAATATGTAAGTTTGTTTCACGTCTTTGGTCATAATAAATTTATTAAATAAATAATCTCTTTCTCTCTTACTCTATATATAATTATGCCCTCCATTACATGTAATATGATTTGGATTCTATTTTAATTTTCATCATATATATATATATATATATATATATATATATATATATATATATATATATATATATATATATATATATATATATATATATATATATATCTTTGTTTCCTCTCGTACAACTATGACCAACCGCAGTCAATCCATGACCTAAATATGAAATATATTGAGTAGTTCAAAAGGATCAACATTTCTCTTATCAGTTCCAAGGAAATCGTTGGAGGATCTTCAGAAGTAGTCCAATACTTCCCTACCCTTCCATCCTACCTTCCTTCCTTCCAGGAGGATTTAAATTCTTAGTTCACAAACACCCATTGGGAACAATAAGCATGAGTCTCATTAGGTCGAGGAGTTCACTCACCCTTTTCATGGTTCACTTTTGACCCAGCAATGAAGTTACGTCTTCTTCTTCTTCTTCTTCTTCTTCTTCTTCTCACAACATATGGTTCAGTTTTCTTTGGTTTTGCTTAACCTCACTTTTAGAGAAGTTTTATGGAAAACAGCAACTAATTAATTGAATGTTCCTTTTAAGTCAAAGAGTTTACTCATTGATACTTTAGAAGTTCAAAATTGGATGTTATAATGTTGCATTTTGTAATTAATGTTATCAATCTGTATGTTAAGCAAACATTTAATTATCTGGAAAATCAGGAGATTGCAATACCAAAGGTTGGAAAGGTTGGCAGAAGTAAAGATTAAACTCAAACAAAATAGTAAGAAAGAATACAGGTATAATGAAGCAAAAGAATATTCATTTTATAATTCATTATACTTAGCTGTGTAGATTACGAATTTCCAACTAATGATAAAACTATTATTAATAAGAGCAGCAACAAAACTTATTTCCCTCGTCGGTTGGGAGAATCGAACGCTGGCCTTTCCATCTTAATCAATGTGACGCTGCCACTGTACCACAAGACTCTCTTATAAACAACCAACTGTCAGGAAAAGTATACGTGCAGAAGAGTTGTGCCTGATCAGTGAGTGACTTACAGTCCGAGATGGGATTTTCCGGGTTAATGTCAGTCAGGGGAACTATATATGTAGGGAGTGACTGTGTCTGTCTGATCAGTGACTCACAGTCATCAGAGGTGGAGTTTCTTTTGTCTTCCTTCCCTCTTAGGTCGAAGGAAAATATTCTCAAGATAATTTCTTTGTTTCCTTTCTATTGTTTTTTGCCTTAATTGGTTTGCCTCTAAATGCAGCTATTTGATAGTAATATCTCTCTCTCTCTCTCTCTCTCTCTCTCTCTCTCTCTCTCTCTCTCTCTCTCTCTCTCTCTCTCTCTAACTAAATTGCCAGTGTGAATAAGGAAGAAAAGAATCTATAATTACTATAGTTTTCCACAACTCGCTATCTTTTCTCTCTTACAACAGAAGAGCAGATCTTCCTGTTTCCCCTCAAACCTAATTAAAAAAGAGACCATTGGTCAATATAGAATAAAAAGGATTAAAAATGCAACATTTATTAACATATAGACTTGAATAAAGGGATGATATAGAATTAGATTTCATTTAGTCCAACTCGAAAGTCAAGACAGAAATCGAAAGAAAAAGTGTTTTGTGAGTTTTATTTTCTGCAAAATCTATTGACAATTTGCTTTAATAAATCTTCATTATAGTCAACGGGAATAAAGTTTTCATGTTTGCATTCTACCATTCAGTTTCTTTACTTATTGATTACTGATGGAACAGAAAAGACTTCCTGTAATCTCAGTGAACGTTTACTTAATATGAATTCCTAACGAGTTTGGATCAGATGGAAGCATCACAATGATTTATTTCAAAAGAGTTTGTGCTTTTTGACCATTTAAAAATTTGTTTCTGTTTATATAATTATTTCTGATATCTTTGAATAGAATTTTTTATATCATGTAGGAAGAATTAGTTATAATTTACATAAATAGTGGTAGATAGAGAAATCAAATTTTTGGAAAAGGCCTGATCAAGTTTCTGTGCGCTCGAAGTTAGTAATCTATCTAGCGACACTACACTAATTATTATTGGAAACCCTGAAGAAGTAAGGGTTGAGAATATCTACTGAATTCTAAGACGAAACTTTTCCCTGTGACGAAACTTGTCACTGGTTCAGACTGCATATTTACCTGTATCACCATCTTGCCATCTCCTATAGCTGTATAAACCTACTCTTACTCTGATACTACACTACTCCTGACCTTAGGGTAAAAGAATAATATTTGTTGCATTCGTCACACTTAACCATGTCAATCATGAGCCACTTGTATTGAAACCCAAAGTGGATGGATCTTTACATGGCATCATAATTGATATTTTAAGTAATGGATTGCAATGAGTTGTTGTTGATGGGCACCATAGTGAGTATAGGAATGTTTTATTTACAGTTCCTCAAGGCAGTGTTCTTGGCTCATTACTTTTCATCTTATATACACATGACATGTAGTTTGGCCTCGAAAACAAGTTTGTTACATATGCAGATGATGCTACTCTCTTTGCATCAATTCTATTTCCTGGATGTAGATCTGGAGTTTCTGAATCCCTTAATGGAAATCTTGATAGAATTAGTGCATGGTGCAAATTATGGGGTATGAAGTTGAATCCTACTAAAACTCAAAGTATGATTGTATGCAGGTCAAGGACTGTGGCTTCTTAACATCCGGATCTACGCATTAATAATGTTTCTGGAACTCTCTATAAATCTTGACGGAAGATTTTCTTTTGAGAAACACAGTAGGTCAGTGTCTTCTTCAATTGCCCCCCCCCCCTCAAAAAAAAAAAAACATTGGTTAACAAAGTCTTAGGATTTTCGGTTATCAATTTACTCTGAAGTGTTTTAATTCTTTCATTCTACCTGGATTCAAGTATTGTTACCCTGTCTCATCTTCAACTGCTTATTCTCATCTTAAGATATTGGACAGGAACTCACGGTCTATCAAATTTCTTATTTTTGATCTAGATATTAATCTCTGGCGCCTTCATTCAATTAGTACATTATGCATGTTGCATGCTATTTTTTATAATTCTGACCATCCATTTCATTCAGATCTTCCTGGACAGTTCCATCCTGTTCGTAATAGTAGGCCTGAAGTTAATTCTATTAGTCAGAACTTCTCCATCATGGGGTTCAACACTACACAGTATTCTAGAAGTTTTAATTCAGCTGTGACTAAGTTGTGGAATGATCTTCCTAATCGGTAGTTGAATCAGTAGAACTTCAAAAGTTCATACTTACAGCAAATGTTTTTATGTAGAACTAGCTGATATAAGTCTTTTTATAATTTATGAAGGAAATATCTATTTTCATGTTGTTACAGCATTTTAAATATTTCAATTTAATTGTTCATTATTTCTCATATTATTTATTTATTTCATTATTTCCTTTTCTCTCTGGGCTATTTATCCCTGTTGGAGCCCTTGGGCTTATAGCATCTCGCTTTTCCAACTAGGGCTGTAGCTTAGCAAGTAATAATAATAATAATAATAATAATAATAATAATAATGATATATATGATAATAATAATTGATACTATTATGATAATAATAATAATAATAATAATAATAATAATAATAATAATAATAATAATAATAATAATGATAAATGTAGAGTGGTTTTATCGAATTAGTGATGACGTCAAGTATTTTTTCATAATCCACTATCTTAATAAGTTCGTATTATTTTTCTTTTTGACTGAAATGAATCCACAGGG
>NC_090749.1:27230334-27249881 GCF_036898095.1 Palaemon carinicauda | reverse complement strand
ATTAAGCGTTTAGTTTACAATTACAATGTATAAAGTAACTGTTTGATACAATAGTGTACACTAAACATATTTTACATTTCTTCTTATTATGTGGTAAATTAGATGGTTCTTACAATCATAGATTACACAAAGTATTGAGTTTGAGCATAGTATACGAGTATATACTCTGGAAAGATAATATATTTAACATCTTTGACTTAGCCAATACGCGAGAGAACTGAGCACTCACTATTAGAATCAATGTTTTGTCAACCCTTCAGTCAAGAGGGTTTTCAATAATATCAAAAATTTTGCAGCGTGCTCAAGTTAACGTGAAGTCCAAGCAACTTGATCCGACACTTTTTAAAATTCTGATTTCTTTTTCTATAACTATTTATGTGAATTTTTACTAAATCTTTCCCATGGTATGAAGATTTTCATTAAAATTTATCAAAAATAATTATAAACACAAAAAAATAATTTTTAAAACGGTAAATAGCCCAAATTTTCGAAAACATATCATAATGATGATAGAATATTTTCCATCTGATCTTACTCGTCAGGAATTTGCGTAATATTAACCGTTCACTGATATTGGAGGAAGCCTTCCCTGCTCCATCAGTATTTAATAAGCAAAGAAACTGAAAGATAGAATATAAACGTGAAAACTTTACTTTTGTTAACTATAATGAAGATTAATTTATGCAAATCTCTATAGATTTTGCAGAAAATAGGAGAATTCGCAACACAGTTTTCTTTCGTTTCTGTCTTGGATTTCGAGGGGGACTAAATGAAACTAATTCTACATCATCCCTTTATCTAAGTTTATATGTTATTAAAAGTTGCATTTTTAATCCTTCTTATTCTATAATGACCTTTGATCTATTTCTAATTATGTTTAAGGGGAAACAGGAAGATCTGCTCTTCTATTCTGTAGTAAGATTTCATAAAAACAGTTTTATTTACGAAAATTATCTCGCAAATTTTTAATATTAGATTTTACATTATTTTGTTCCTCATTTACAGTGGCAATTCCGTTAGATTGAGAGAGAGAGAGAGAGAGAGAGAGAGAGAGAGAGAGGAGAGAGAGAGAGAGAGAGAGAGAGAGAGAGAGAGAGAGAATTTTGGACAGCAAATGATTCTGTTCGCTATTTTTGTTTTTTCCGTAGGTTATGTATGATGCTTATATAAGTACCAGCAGTATTCTTGCAGCTCCAGGTAAACCCAATTCCAAAGAAAATCCTACGGTTTGGCAGGAAAAATTAAATACATACAAAAGAGTTAAGTGGCATTCGTTGGTTGTTGCAGCCAAAAATTCTAGGTAATCACATCTATAAATAAGTACAGAAACGTAAGCAATTACAAGCTTGAATAATTGAGGTAAGTAAATTACCGAGTTACTTGAACACAAATCAGTCAGTTTGAACATCAAATGTTGCATAACTGTTTGGAACAGAAAGCAACACAGTGGCCCCTTTTACTAATCATTGGTATTTTGCATAGCTAAAACACACATACCAGAGCTCAAAAACACCTTCAGGTAGAACTTTCTGGCTAATAATGCTTGGTTATAGATTTGCCGTCGTTCGTTAAAGGATGCCAGAGATATTAAGCCCTAAAACACCTTTGTCTATCAAATTAGGGACTTAATCATTCTCTAAAATGGCCAGTTTTCTAGTTTTATGGATGACATGACCAAATGCTCAGTAGTATCCTCTTCCTCCCTTTACAAAACACACAGGGTATCCTTATCATTTCTGTTTCTATAATTTTCTTTTAATTCTCGGACATTTAACCTTGTTTTCATAAATAGTACTGTCGCATAAAGGCCAAGTTCACCAATGCAGTCTCTTCTGCCATTACTATTCACAAACCTCAGTTTGATCATCTCTGCTTTTCATGCTTCTAATTTTCACTCAATTTCATTTGCCTCCTAATTTTTGTTTCTTTTTTAATTTCTTGTTTTTTATACTTTCTTACTTCTTCAGTTTTAATATAATATTCATTGCATATTTCTTTAATACTTTTTCCCCAACATTCCCCATATGGTTCTCTTATATGATCTTCCACTAATTTCTTAACTAGCCATTTGTCATCTGATGTTATGAGATAACATCGCATTTTTCATACTGTATTCTATTTTCAACTGGCTGTATTCCTATTTCTGCTATTAGCCCCCAGTATGTTGTAGTAGAAACCTGTTTAAACATTCCTTTCATAATTTTGTACTGTTTACTCTCTAGCTCTTTCATTTCTTTTTCTTTTATTACAACCCATGTCTAAATATTCCTAAACATTGTAGGTACTACTACTGTCTCATATATCTTTATTCTCACTAACAAAGCCAAATCTCCTACTCTGTTACTGTCTCCATACTTCCTAACTTCCTGTACCATGTAGCCTATTCTCTTATTGCTTCCCTTTTGTTTATGCTGAGACTTTGGTTTCATTTATCCTAGTACCACTCTCCTGATTATTTATATCCCTTAACTGTTTCTAACCATCGGAGTTTTTTAAAACCTCGTCCTTTTACTTCAATGGTTGATTTGTTTTCGGTGGAAATTGGGAGAAACAAAATTCCATGAAAGGACTCATTCATATCTTATACATGCAAAACAATACATCTCTCTGAAGGGCAAAGAATGTACAGATATAATTGTGTACGTTTGGTGGTACATATCTGTTTAAGCTTAATTCTAAAACTTTTTTTTTTGTCTTATGGAGAGAAAGAATGAGTCGACAAACTGAAGAGAAATGAGTTGAGAGAAAACTTAATCAGCATTTTGCTTCATCGCAAGGATGTTGTCAACATATTTTATATCGTCTGGTCTTTGAGAAATTATAACAAGTGAAGCAGATGTGTGCATTGACATTAACAATGCCATGCTGTTATGAAACCCAAGAGACGATATACCATGTCCCATATTCGTTGTTAAAGTTTCCTTAACAACTAAGTAACGAAGCCAGATTTGGTTTACACTGAATGCTGTTATGTATTATTGTAATAATGTACTGTATTACCTCAAATGTTACGTGTATTGAGCGTAACATTGCATCATATTGCATTGATAAAACATGTTTAAGATTGTAAATAACTGAAATAATGTATTTTGATATTAGGGTTCAAGCATTTATTGATTACCTCAAAGATAGGATGTGATTCTTTCTACTTTTGTACTGCATTAGGATTTAAGTCTTTTGAGAGCGATGCTCTTATGTTTGTTATGAGTTTTTGGTTTTTAAACTGTTTACGAGATACTTGACGCTCAGTTGGGAGTTGTTTGTTGGAAGCCCAGAGCCAAGAGCAATGTAGCCTCTTATCACGCAGAGATCATAGAGCAGCAGAAGAAAAATTTATTGCAAGAGAAGCAGAAGAAACAGGCCAATGAGGATTTCCTATGCAGCCGACCAGAAGAATTTCATCAAACACTAGCAAACAAAACAAGAAAACAAAGTGAATTTTAAAGTTGTGTAGGATACAAAAAAGGTAGGAAGTTACAAAGTGACTTTAGAACAGTAGCCAGACCTATTTAAGGTATCAAGGTATGCAGTCAAAATGCCTCTTGACATTGAACATCCTGAAAGATTTGGCATCACAGCTGAAGCCAATTCTGTTGCAACACGATGGCAACAGTGGTATGAGGAATTTAAGATTTATCTAGAAGCATTTAGGAATATGAAGGATGCCCAATAGAAGGCATTATTACTTCATACAGCCGGTAGAGAAGTTTGGGAAGTGTTTAAGACATTGCAGCCTAGAGATGACACAAGTGAAGCTGCAATTAAGGCTCCTACCACATATTTTGCTCATCAGGTCAATAAATTTTTTGAAAGGTATCAATTTACAGCACAGGCATATCAGAAAGAAAATTAAAGTTTAGATGCATTTGTGACTAGACTAAAGAATTTAGCTGTTTCATGTGAATTTCTAGAATTAGAATATGTTATCATAGATCAAGTTATTGCACATTGCACATCACAAGAGCTAAGAAAGAAATTATTGCAAGACAGAGATTTAACCCTGGATAGGTACGGTGGGTCGTTTGCGACCCTGAGCGTCAAAAAAAACCAGGTTTTTCTCACGTGACTCACCCCTGTGACTGAATTTGTGGGTGATCGACCTGCAGGAGGTGTCTCCCCTACACGCTCTAGTAGTGTCCAGATGTGCATTGCTGTAGCTGTACTCCTTCCCCGATTTCTGAGACGCGTCGGGGTCGTTCGCGTCCGAGTTTACCCTTCTGAGGTAGTTTGCATAATTATCAAAGTTATTACGTATTATGAAATTGTCGTAGAATGGTGCAACTTGTATAGGTTATCAGTTGTGGAAAGTCTTGGTGGATTGTTTGGCTACCATGTGCATGTTTTTTTTTTTAGTTAAAATGTCGTTCATCACCACGAGGACCATTTTACCGCGAGTGCCCCTTTTTCATTTTTTTTCATTTTTTTGCCAAGTCATTTTTCCGTAAGATATTGCCAAATAGTGTCGTAAAACTTTTGCTTGTTTAGTGTTGGAAAGTGTGTCTAGATGATCTGGCTACCCATGCATGACTTTGTTTTTGTCAGATACGACGTAGTTATTGGTATATTGGGTATTTAACTGCGGTTACCAATTTCTGTTTTTTTTCAATATTTGTAAAAATTACTACGTAGTAAGGAATTGCCGTATATTATTCATTTTTTTTTCATGTTTATGTGTTAGAAAGTGTGCCTTGATGGTTGGGCTAACACGTGCATGTCTTTTTTTTTATCTGAGATGTCGTATATTAGAATGTCGGGCATTTTACCGCGAGTGTCCCTTTTTAATTTTTTTTTATTTTTTTGCCAAGTCATTTTTCCGTAAGATATTGCGAAATAGTGTCGTAAAACTTTTGCTTTTTTAATGTTGGAAAGTGTGTCTAGATGATCTGGCTACCCATGCGTGATTTTGTTTTTGTCAGATACGACGTAGTTATTGGTATATTGGGTATTTAACTGCGGTTGCCAATTTCTGTTTTTTTTTCAATATTTGTAAAAATTTACTACGTAGTAAGGAATTGCCGTATATTATTGATTTTTTTTTCATGTTTATGTGTTAGAAAGTGTGCCTTGATGGTTGGGCTAACACGTGCATGTCTTTTTTTTTATCTGAGATGCCGTATATTAGAATGTTGGGCATTTTTCCGCGAGTGCCCCTTTTTATTTGTTTTGCATTTTTTTGCTTAGTCATGTTACCGTAAGGAATTGGCAAGTAGTGTCGCAAAACTTATATTTTTATAGTGTTGGAAAGTGTTTCTAGATGATCTGGCTACCCATGCCTATTTTTTTTTAGCCAGATATGGCGTATATATAAGTATGTGTTCGATTTTCCTGTGATTGCCATTTTTTCGTTTTTTCCCATTTCTTTCAAAATTACTACGTACTAAGGAACTATCACAGAGTAATATTTCATTTATATGTTTATTTGTCGGAAAATATGCCTTGATGGTTTGCCTAGCACGTGGCTGAAATTTTTTTTTTCTGAAATGCCGTATATTAGAATGGCCATTTTTCCACGAGTGCCCCTTTTTATTTGTTTTGCATTTTTTTGCTTAGTCATGTTAACGTAAGGAATTAGCAAGTAGTGTCGCAAAACTTATATTTTTATAGTGTTGGAAAGTGTTTGTAGATGATCTGGCTACCCATGCCTATCTTTTTTTTAGCCAGATATGGCGTATATATAGGTATGTGTTCGATTTTCCGGTGATTGCCATTTTTTCGTTTTTTCCCAATTCGTTCAAAATTACTACGTACTAAGGAACTATCACAGAGTAATGATTCCTCTAGATGTTTATTTGTCGGAAAATTTTGTTTACTTTTTTTTTTGATTGAATATCATCAAATTTTTTTAGCTAAAATATTGTTTTACATTTTTTTTTTTCGATTTTATTTCCCTTCAAAAAAAATTTTTTGGGTCAGAATTTTAATTTTATAGTCGTAAAATAATCGACAATTATCCAGCAACCCACCATACAATTTTTATGCATATCCAATAATAATTAGATTAGTAAATAACACCTTGAAATTGACATACCCTTCCTACATTTCAAGTGGCAGAATAGGGAGTCTGAGTCAGTGTGGTTGGCGGCCATTTTGTGGACATATCCGAAGCGTAAGCTGCCCTATCTATATATATTCTTGTTCCCTATAGAATTTGTGATATTTTGGTATATTTTTACCTGCATAAATATCATATTATATATTAAATATATGTATTTTTTTACGAAATTTCCAAGTACTCAAAAAATTACCTTTAGATATGGCCCCTGATATAAATGTAATTTACAAAATAATGAAGATTTTTTTACATATTTCTATTTTAGGATAACATATGTTTATTCCCTAAAAAAATTAGCCACTTCCTATTTCATTTGGGTACCCAAAAAAATTCATGAAATTTGGACAATTTTTTTTAGCCAAAAAAAGTTACCCTTTTTTTCTCATTTCAGATCTTCACCTCCATGGGTCTGACTTCATCCAAAATACATCAAGATGTGTCCTAAACATTCAAGAATCAATTCCTAAAAGGATTTGTGTATATATGTATAAACTTTTTTTTAATGAATTTTTATGTCAGGTCTTTTTTTTTCTACTTAATTTTTTAAAATATTTATAATAAATAATTTTTCTGCAGATGAGTAGTATTTATCTTTACAGTTGTTTTAAGCATTCATTGAAGTTTTTTTTGGCAAAAGAAAAAAGGAGGTTACTGCAAAAACTTATTTTTCAAGAATTTTTTTTGGCGTCGGGGTCGTTCGCGTCCGAGTATACCCTTAAAGGGGTGTCCGAGGACCGTACCTATCCAGGGTTAACATTAGAAAAGGTAGTGATAATAGGCGGAGCTTTAGAAACCTCAGATAGGCAAAGTAACATAATAGGTAGTTCTACAAGTAATAGAATGGAATATTCTAAAATTAGTGCAAGAGGTTCAAAATGGGAAAACAATGAGAATCAGAGAAGAAATATATCAAAGCCTAGTCATAGAAAAGTGCCTAACACAAATGTTCATAAATATTTGAATCCGGCCTATACACAGAAACAACAGGAAAAACCCAAGTTTTAGAGGTATGGTAAAACTGATCATCTTACATACGGAGCAAAGAAATGCTCTGTTATTGGACAAACATGCCAAAATTTTAGAAATAAGGGTCATTTTGACACGGCTTGTAGATTCCCTAAACAGTACGCAAAGAAAATAAATGCCACAGTTGATACTATTGGTCAAGAGGATAATGAGGAAAATGTTCATGATAATCAGGATATGTCAGAAAATTATTTTGCGTTTCGCATAAATTCTGCCAATAAATATACAAAGAAACATATCATGGTAGAAGTAATCATAAATGATAAACCGATTCTGATGCAAGTTGACACAGCAGCCGATGTATCAATTATGTCTGAGAAAACCGCTAAAAACACTCCTAATTTGTTATTAGAAGATACAAATAGAATTGTGAAAGGCTATAATGGTTTTGATATTTATGTAATAGGTGATTCCAACGTAAAAGTATAGTACAAAGAGCAGAAATTAGAGAGAATGCCATTAACAGTAGTAAAAGGTAAATGACAAACTTTGCTAGGTTTGGATTGGCTACTTACTCACTTACTTATTCCACTCCCAGGTAGGCTTTCAGCCTGTTAGTGGAATCAGTTGTCTTCACTCAATTCTGTTTTTAAAAATTTCATCTCTTCTCAGCTGTACAAGTGTTGGCATGTTGTTCTTTGTCAGAATCTCTTCAATTCCATCCCTCCGGCGTTTACGTGGTCTACCTCTTGATTGGCTACAGTATTTGAAATTAGATTGGCCTAGTATTTTGAAGGTTACAGGTAAACAAGATGAACACAAAAAGGAAATGTCTGTGGATAACAACATATCAGATTTTCAAGACGTATTTGAAGATAAAGTAGGTACAATAAAGAATGCAAAGGCAATTTTAGTTTTGAAACCTGACAGTGCTCCTAGATTTTGTGCTCCCAGAACAGTACCGTAGGCATTGAAAAGTGCAGTTGAAACAGAAATCAGGAGATTAGAAAAATAAGGATCTATGGGAAAAGGTTACATATTCAGATTGGGCTACTCCATTAGTACCTATTGTGAAGGAAAATGGTCAGGTTAGGTTATGTGGAGATTACAAAGTAACGTTGAATACACAACTGAAAGTAGCTCAACATCCATTACCAAATCCGAAAGACATGTTTGCAACTAGGTCAGGATGTAGTGTTTTTTCTAAGTTAGATTTAAAACAAGCATTTCAACAGCTTCCCATGGATGAAAGTTCACAAGAATTATGTACAGTAAATACATCCTTAGGTTTGTTTAGAGCAAAGAGATTACCTTATGGAGTTGCAAGTAGTTCAGCTATATGGCAACAAACTATGGGTAAGATTTTTTTCACGAATGCAAGGAGTATTAAATTTTATAGATGATATTTTCATTACTGGTAAAGACACAAGAGAACATAAAGAATGATTGCGAACAGTTCTGAAGAAGTTGAAAGAACATAATATTAGAGTAAATAAGAGCAAAGGTATTTTAGAAGTTGATTCAGTGGAATACATAGGTTTTGTAATTAATGGCAAGGGTATTCACAAAACTTAAGAGAAGATTAAAGTTGTACAATCAACAAAAGTACCAGAAAATGTTAAGGAATTACAATCATTTTTAGGTTTACTACCATTTTATGGGAATTTTATTCAGAATTTGTCTACAATTGCACATCCATTGTGTAATTTCTTGAATAAGGGTGTAGAATGGAAGTGGACAAAAGAGTGTCAGGAATCTTTTAAAAGAATCAAACAGGAAATAACATCACCCACATTCCTAGTACATTATCAAAAGGATTTACTATTTATATTAGTATGTGATGCATCCAACATAGGTTTAGGTGCAGTATTATCTCATGTAATTGCAGATGGAACAGAAAAACCAATTGCATTCACTTCTAAAGTATTGAACAAGGCAGAAAGGAATTACTCTCATATAGAAAAAGAAGGTTTAGCATTATTGTATGGAATTAAGAAATTTCATATTCATCTTTGCAGTAGGAAAATGTTCACACTTGTTACAGATCCTAAATCTTTATTAGCAATATTGGGTCCAAAAGCAATTACGTTAGCCGCGTACCACTATGATATAGAATACCGTCCAGCATCAAAGATGGGTAATGCCGATGCTTTATCTAGATTACCATTAGACAAAGCTCCAGAAGAGTATGATGACAGTATTCTGTTAATTTCTGTATATGATGTACCCATTATAACAAAGGATGTAGCACACAGTACCGAGAGAGACCCAGTACAGTAATATTAAAATAAATATCTCCTATCATAAACTATAAAAATTTTAACAAACAAGAGGAAGAGAAATAAGATAGAATACTGTGTCTGAGTGTACCCTCAAGCAAGAGAACTCTAACCCAAGATAATGGAAGACTATGGTACAGAGGCTATGGCACTACCTAAGACTCAGAAAACAATGGTTTGATTTTGCAGTGTCCTTCTCCTAGAAGAGCTGCCTATCATAGCTAAAAAGTCTCCTCTACCCTTACCTTCAAATAAGATCCAAAATAAATGGTTTTCCCTCGTCAATTTAGTTTCCATCTCTCCACTATACTTCTCTGACTTTATCCTCTGCCAATATAGTTTATATAGGACATATCTGTTTTGACGCTGTTACAGTTTTTAGAATGATATATCGTTAATTTATTTTCATCATTTATTTATATCCTTATTTCCTTTCCTCACAGGGCTATTTTTCCCTGTTGGAGCCCTTGGGCTTATAGCATCTTACTTTTCCAACTAGGGTTGTAGCTTGGCTAGTAATAATAATATTAATAAATCTATAACTCTACTTGGCACTGCTACTCAAGTCTTTTTGAAAGCAGCATTTCTCCAGCCCTCAGGTTCTGACAGCAATGAAAACAGAAAAGACAGATATATTAATTTTCTGTTATGAGGACAATTTAGGATCGTATTTACCTATTGGAAACATTCCTGCCTAGGCGGTTTGGAGGACCCTATAAGTCTGCTTCCAGAGTCATCAGCAGCCATTGCCTGGCCATCCCTGATCCTAGGCGTTGATAATATGCATATAAGGTCAATTTTTAGGCTATTGCACTGCTAGGGCATTGTCACAGTTCCTTGCCAATGCCATTCATGAGTAACATTTAAACTTACCAATTAATCATTCACTTCATGGATCATTTGAGGATTGCATTGTTTGGCTGAGTACAGGAATCCCAAAATTCTATCAGAAATTAATGGAATGCATTTGAATTTTCCTCAATGTGCAGAAAGTTTAAGAAAAATTGCTAAAGGGACGAAATAAAGGACATTTAACTTTTGTGAGCAATTTATGTCTAGGAATCTTACTCCAATATTGAATATATCAAATTCCTTAAAATATATTTTTAAAAGAAAGTTGGGGAAATAGAATAAAAATGATGAACTTTGCTTTCAAAAACCTCCACTTTATTATGGAACCACACCACAACATACAATGGTGAATTCTAACTTAGTAAACGCTCTACGAAACCAATACTGTTCAAGAGATGCAGCAGATCTTAAGGGAAACATTATACTGACACTCGGCGCTTCTTACTGCTACATAACAACTACTCAAACGACCAATCGATGAAAGAAATTGTTCAGTGGGTGAGTGTTTGAGCCATCTATATCCCAAATGGTTCATCTGGGAAGGAATATTACTTTCCGATAGGTTGTGAAGATTAAGTGGATGGTAGGAAGCAATGTTGATACAAATGGATTCAAGGAGAGTCTCTTTATGTGACTGTTCAGTTCCTATCATCCATTCCAGTACGAATAAGTGATAGTAATTCAGAGAAAACCATGGTTAGGTCTCAGGGAATGGAAACTTAATAGATGAGTATATTGTTTAATTGAAGGTGGTTTTAATTTGTTTCCCCTGGTTGCATTCTGTTGGCACCTTTGGTCATTATAAAATGGTTCTTCTTGCTTCACAACAAGGACAAAAAACACAAACACTCAAACTCATAGTGAGAGAGAGAGAGAGAGAGAGAGAGAGAGAGAGAGAGAGAGAGAGAGAGAGAGAGAGAGAGAGAGAGAGAGAGAGAGAGGACATACGATCTTCTTTGAAAGCTTATTTCTAGATAGGCGTTTTTTTTCAAGGTGAGAAAGAGAGTTTTTATGAAAGACAAATATTAACTTTTAAGAGACATTGTTCTATCACTCGAGGGAAAGTTTTCAGTTTAACAGAAAAGAATAACTTTTTTTTTTCATTCAATATCACTTGCAAAACGAGTAAAAACAATTGGTTGGAGTATGGCAGGGTATAAACAATAGTACAGATAAGTTTGAAATCGAAAGAATCCTATGAAAATAGGTCCAATAAGAATTTCTTCACCGGTACAATTCAGGTAAATGCAAAAAAAAAGAAAAATTATTATAATCCGTTTTATTTTACAAGGTTCGTTGAGCCCCTACAAATAAAAACGCTTTCCAAGAATCGTAAAAAGAAGCAATCAAAAGAACAAATAAGTTTCTCCTTAATCTCCTTCTCTCCTTGTCACTCTTTTCTTCTAAATCAACTCAAAGGGAAATGTTTGGTTCAAGTCTTCCAATTTATCTACTACTAAATGAAAATGAAACTTGGGCTTTGATACGACGTAATTTCAAGATAGTTTCATAATCATAAAAAGCTTTTACGCTTTGAAACCTTTAGTTTGTATAAAATATCTAAACAAATAATTTAGAAAAAAAAAAAACATGAATGATTTAAGCAGACTAAACTTAAAGATAATCTAATAAAATTTTCCTTCTAAAATCTAAGGTCAAATCCACATTGTTATATTCAATATGGAAGGATTATTGTGGCCGACTGACTGATCTTTTACGACCACAGTCGTCCGGGAGATGGTCTATATATTTTTTTTTCAAATAGGATATAAGACAGGACGCAGGTTTCATTTATAGTAATTACTATTTATATTTTTTTTCGTGGGGGAGCAGGTATGTTGTTACCTTATGTTATGTTGTTTCTATGTAGGTTCATGCATCTTCTCCTATAACTACAATCTCTTATGATCAAACTGATATCCAATTTTCTTGATTACATGAATGGAATAAAAAATCTTCCATATTACAAGATCATATCACTTTTTATCTTATTTGAAATAAATGATGTTCTGTGTAAAATAATTATTCATTACATTCAGAATATATATAATATATATTATGTCTTTTTGAGTAGACATTCTGATAGATACTGAAAAATCATCATTACTCGTCTGATATTTTCTTCTGATTCATTCATTCATTAATGATAAGAGATCAAAATAGATCCTCATTTGAAGATATGAATTATATAAATGCAAACTGGCCATAATGGATCAACATCAAATATTCATCTACAAATATTGAATTTCTTGATTCATGATTCACACTCTCTAATTATCTAAACCTTTCATGCATAAATCTTTTTTTATATTTTCTCTGAAGTTAAATTATCTCTCGCGTCAATAAATTGAAAATGCCTTTAGTGTCAAATGATGCAGTTAAAAGCCATTTGATCTCGACATACTTTTATTGATATTGGAGAAAGAGCCATTTCTCTTTTCTTTTCAGTATTTCGTAAATAACTCGTTAATTAAGCAAAGAGACTTTTGGGTAACCTTTATTTTGATATAATTTTTCTTATTTGGGAAACATTTTTTAACTATTTCAGAAATTATCTCTTATGTTGGGAAGGGGTGGCTCTAGAAAGCATCGGGTATCCGTTTTCTGTCCATCCTATTTGCACAAAGAGTGAGATTGCAAACCACATTGACTTTCTCCATTGTCATCATTTCCTCAATCAAATTGATCCATCTTCAGAGGTTATTTATATTTATCTCTATCATCAATATGATATTTTTTTATGGAATTTCCAAAGGGATTCTGACCAAATGATAACTATTTGCTCTTCCTTCTTTTGTGTGCGATCCGACGAAAATCTCTCACCATCGCCAATTCGCCTTGGCAAAGCGCGGTAATGAAAACTGGCCAAATCCTATCCATGGATTGACATATATGAGGCCTTTGTCCTACAGTGGACTATAAACGGCACCATTTGTTGCTATTGGGGTAACCAAAAGAAACATAAGCCGTAACCAGAGGGGGATCCAATGTAGTGAGATCTGGCCAGTCAAAGGTCCCAATAACTCTTAGCGGTAGTATCTCAATGGGTGGCAGGTGCTTTGGGCATCTTATTACGTATTTGATTTATGAAACTGGATTCCTTTTGAAGCAATAATTAATTTTGCTTAAGTCTTTTTGAAGATGAAACAAAGTAGGTATTTTCTTTTGATACTGTTTTCTAACAAAAAGATAAAAGAACAGAACCAGGGAATATAACCACGAGTAAATAGGAATAGTTGTTTTTAGAAAGTACTAGATGTAATGAGATGTATGCCCCCCCCCCCCCCCACATTCCCTATCCCTCTCTGAAGAGAGGGGCGAGGTTATTCTGAATCTACTTACCATCACGATATTTGTCTGGCATCATCACTTTTGAAATATGTTTAAAATCATAAAAGGAAACAAATAAAAATCGTCTGAGAGAGTTTCAGCAACGAACTCCATGAATCATCGAGTGTATAATTAGAGTCATTACTTCGTTTTAAATTCGATCCCTCAAGTATAGGTCAATGAAATTCTTGAGGAAAGACGAACCCATGAGACGCTTTTTGATGGAAAAAGCAATTGCTTTTTCCAGATGCTTCTGTGGGTGTGAAAAGGTTCCTTGGACATTAATTAACATATATTTATGATGATTTTTCCTTTTTAGTGAAATGACAAAGATCTCAGAAATCTCTGTCCTGAATTGATGATTTTACTCAATCTTAACATAGAAAAAAACATTTTAACAAAACTGGAAAATTTACCCTTTTTGAAGTATCCTTTTATACATCACCCCAATCCGAGAAATTGTCACATCCTTTTGCATATCAGAGAGAAAATGCTTTTTCTCATATTCCCTGACAGGAGACATCAGTCGCTTTAAAACTTTAGATGACCCATAATACACTTGAAAGAAGAAGAAGGTCCAAAATTTGCAGAAACTCTGAACCTATTCGTTTTTACTTTTGATCGTTATGGTTCGTCTTTGGGGCGTTTTCTGTTTGTTGTCAATTGTTTATTATTACAAAGAAAAACTCAGGTTTTGTCAAGTTTTTCTATGACACAGATGTCATCGTGAGTAACCTGAGGTGAAATCTCTGTCTATCTGTGTGTATGTCAGAGTGGTAAGTTTATAAAGTGATGAAATACGAATACCAGTGAATGCATGTAACGAATCCAATCTTTAGTAGATTAAAAGAAATAAAGATATCAATGATACTTTTAAACAATTAGTCTTATTTTTCTCCAAAGTTCATAGCTGTTTTATTTTCAGAACTTTGGATGTTGGGATCCAGTTACGAGCAATTATGATGTTAACGGAATATTCCGACATTCCAAAGGAATGGGAATTGTTTAGTCATAGTTTTGTAGTGAATATGAACGAGTGATGAAAGATAATATTCATTGCTTTTGAAGTGAATATCAACAACAACAATAACAAGAGCAATAACATGAGTTGATAAATAGAGGAAGAACAGAACAACGATAAATAGGATAAAAAATGACAACATTAAGTCAATGGAATTTTTCAATAAAAAACAGTTTAGAATGAACAAGACACAAGAAAACGGATTCTGTATCGTCTTATGTAATCACGTGATTTTGTAGAGGAAAAAAAATCTCTTCTGGGAATCAATCGCTTTTGAAAGAAATTTTTGTATTTCCTTTCTTTTGAAAAGTTACAGACGACTGTGGTGGGATGTCCATCAGGGAATGGTTATATATATATATACATATATATATATATATATATATATATATATATATATATATATATATATATATATATATATATATATATATATATATATATATATATATATATATATATATATATATAAGAAAAGACCCCTCTCTCTCTCTCTCTCTCTCTCTCTCTCTCTCTCTCTCTCTCTCTCTCTCTCTCTCTCTCTCTCTCTCTCTTTGTGGAAAGAGCATAATTTTTAAAGTAGAAATCGTATCTCTGTTCAAAGGAAGATAAAACCTCCTTTGTCGAGTCAATTAGTGTTTGTTTGGTCAGTCTATGTTTGGATTACAATCAGTGTTTGTCGTGAGGTTAAGGTCCAGGGTCCTGCAGCCTCACCCCATGACTCAAAGTGTAGAAAAAAAACAATGGCCTCAAGAGCCTCAAGTGACCAGCGGTAAATCAGATTCCGAGGCTCAAAATACTAAATGTATACTCTAAAAAATTAAGGGTATAAAAGGGGTAGAAAAAGGGTATTTCTAGTGGTTAAAATAGCATACCCTATCGGGGTATATAAGAACTATAATATACCCTTTACAATATACCCATATCAAGGGTATAACATATACTTGAGATACCCTTCCTTAGGAGTATATCGCAGGTAAAAAATACCCCTTTACAGGGTATTCAATACGATATAAATACCCGTGTATATTAATTATAATTATATAATTAATATCCATTCCACCATTAGGTGTAGTTATAGCTTACAGTATATAAAATCATAAGGTCAATGATTTTAAAAGTTTGGTTTATCAATTTATTATTTCCATTACACTTGAAAATCAAAAGTATATATATATATATATATATATATATATATATATATATATATATATATATATATATATATATATATATATA
The DNA here is from genome assembly GCF_036898095.1 of Palaemon carinicauda. Taxonomy (NCBI): domain Eukaryota; kingdom Metazoa; phylum Arthropoda; class Malacostraca; order Decapoda; family Palaemonidae; genus Palaemon; species Palaemon carinicauda. Next base: position 27,234,142 of record NC_090749.1, on the reverse strand, counting down.
TATACATATATATATATATATATATATATATATATATATATATATATATATATATATATATATATATATATATATATATATATATATATATGTATATATATATATATATATATATATATATATATATATATATATATATATATATATATATATATATATATATATATATATATATATATATATATATATATAATTTTGAAGTAAGTTTATATTGTTGCCATAAGTCACTTGATTAAACATTCTCAGTTATAATATATACTGAGGCTAGAGGACTGCATTTTAGTATATTTAATGATTGGAGGCTGTATGATGAGCATACCAGTTTGCAGCCCTCTAGCCTCAGTAGTTTTCAAGATCTGAGGGCGGACGGACAGACAAATTGCCATCTCAGTAGTTTTCATTTAAAAAAACAAAGTCAGTATAATACCTGTATACATATTATCATCAATTTAAATTCATAACATAAGGAAAAGCAACCACATATAGACTCATTATAATGCCTTGCCAATTTTTTTGCCCATGTACAAACAGAAGAGGGTAATTTGCAGTTATGTTGAAATATATAAGATTCTAAGAATAACAAAGTTTTTTCAATTGGTTTTGGACATTCCAATGAAAATGAAAAATATGACTGAAAGATGCTTTCAAAAGTATTAGTAAACCTGGAGTTTTGCCTTGAAAAAAAAAAAAAAAAAAAAACAGCCGCCATTGATGTGAAGCTGATATTCTCCTCTTCGAAAGGTGAGGACTGGGAGCTGGACATTTTATATCCTGGAAAGTATCAGAAACTGTGTAAACTGACCAGAGTTATATATACATTGGGAAAAGATAATTTTAGCAAGATATTTTAATGCATTAATACTATTTAATTGAATGCATTGATTGACGCCTTTTAACAGGGAAGCGTGCAGGGATATAAGTTAATACTGTGTAAGGTAATCACTAGTTTTTGTTGCTTTTCTGGTGTCTAGCAGAAATAATTTTTAGGGTGAAAGTATATTTCGACATGTTATATACAAAAAATGACAACATATATGTATAATGCCGTATAGGAACAATAATAATACTATGTATTCTAATAACAGTGGGTTAACTCTTGTGAATGAGCTAGAACATATTCCTCACTCTCTCTAAAGAGTGATGGCAGAAGCTGCAAAGCAAACCGAACGCAGAAAACTGTGAAAAGAAAATATTTGTTAGTGTGTGCCTAAATATATATATATATATATATATATATATATATATATATATATATATATATATATATATATATATATATATATATATATATATATATATATATATATATATATATATATATATATATATATATATATATATATATAGAAAAGAAAAGGAAAAAATATCATGCATAAATCCTTAACTGTCTGCTACCGCAAGTCAAACTTTTTTAATTTGATAAAATTCTGGTGGAAAACAAATGTAAAATCAGTTTTTTTCTCTTTTCTGAAACCTCGAAATTATCGTACAAAAGCGTACGATACCTAAGATATGTATCGTACATCGTACTGGACCCAAAATAATCGTACATATACGATAATTATCGTACGAATGGCAACGCTGAATGCAAGGCGAGAGAGAGGACTCGTGTCTACTCTCAGGTGTCGTACCTAGTGACGTCACATTAATAACGGCTATCCGTGCGAAAGCTGCGCCTAGGTTGACCTGTAAGATTCTATTCCCCTCCCCATAATGTCGTATGTGCAATACATTCACCAAGAGCAATTTCTTATATATATATATATATATACATATATATATATATATATATATATATATATATATATATATATATATATATATATATATATATATATATATATATATTATATTAATTGAATTATTATAACTAAAATAGTACTTATATTTCGTTACTAAAGTCTACTGACGAGTAGTATGTCAAAAGGCTTCGTCTCTGTTTTAACCATTTTTTCAGTGCAAACCACACCACACGTAGGTATATGCTATTTAGAATCATTGTAAAAACGAGATAAAATAATGTAAGTGTCATTCTAGAATAGTTGTGGTTCTTTCACCATAGTTATGACATGCATCAGAGACGTACATATACGCTTATTTGTTATTCGTATGGTAAACAGCGTTTTTCTTTCAAGTCAGAGTTAGCAGTATATATACATATTGGGGACTACTGATGCTTGCATAGATGGACAGTTAGTGTTCTTACCTTGGTCAGCAGTTACTAACAGTTGAAATGCAGTGTAGATATATTCCTGATAACGATAATTTGAAGTTACAGCTTACGGCAATTTATCTTCACTGCAGAGCACATCAGAGTCAACACACCACTGATATTTCCCGCCAAATTCCTGGGCTCTCGAAGAGTCTCGAGACGGCAACAATACAAATTGCCAAGTACTGCATTTTGTAGTAGGAACTTGCTTCAAAACTATCCATAACTCCAAACCAATATGTTGTTAGTAACTTTTTTGGTGCATTACATTATCAGTGTAACAATATGAAGATTTAATACAGAAAAAAAGTTCATTTCATGACATGATCCCACAAATTTATCAAGCCCATTTTGAGACAAAGTATAAAAGAGGGTATATTATTCACAAAAAATACCCTGCCTCCTGATGTAGAGGGGTATTTTAGAGCCTTGGGGTGTTTTACATGTATATATACCTCAGCTCCAGCGTTATACCCTTTCTATACCTTGAACTTTTTACAGTGTAGACAAAGTAACTGGAAAGAACTCCTTTTTTGATTGATCTTTAACTTTGATAATCCGATGTCAATTGTCACAGAATATCAATTGATATTGATCGAGTTTAATCCGTAGCATTAATTCAATTCTTGTGCAAATTCTCAGATTTTCTAAAAGTTATGATTTCGCTTCTTATAGCAGAGAAGAGAGTGGGATGCATCGATATACTTCAATCTGATATTAAGACATCCACTTTTGAAAAAGCTAGCACAAGCACATAAATTTCGTTGAATTTTACCTGCAAATGCTGAAATACGTCAACCATTATAAAAGGGGGACGGGTTTATATACACGTGTTGTATTTGTTCCATTCACGGAAGCTAAAGACATAATACGGAATATCAAATAGTTAATCCGTATGGACTACCCATTCATTTCTTAGGACAATTGTTGAAGCGTAGATCGAGAATTATTTTGGATTAACTTAGGCCCTCTATTGGGTATCAATAATTTATGCCCCATTAAAAAGATGTCCCAACATTTGTGAAATGTGGATAATTGAACCAATAGCGCTAACATATATTCCAAGAGAGATATCATAATTCTTTGAAGTTTTTAATCATGATGATATATTAGATGTGTGTCAAAGGTGTCAAAAGGACTTGATTAGGAAGGACTGGATATATGGTTAATATGACATAAGACTGGTGTGGGGACGGTTCTGATAATTAATAGTGTTTAATGGTTTAAAGGCCACTCATGAATGGTAGGGGTAAGAGACAGTGACATTGCCCTATCGAGTAGGACAATGCCCTACAGACTGACCTCTCCAACCAAGCTAGGACCAATGAGGGTCAGGCAATGGCCGCTGATGTCTCAGCAGATAGACCTATAGGCTCCCCCAACCCACCTCCCATCCTTAGCTCACAAGGATGATAAGGTTGCAGCGACCAAAAAAACTAACGAGTTTGAGCGGAACTTGAACCCCAGTGTAGCGTTCACCAGTCAGGGACGTTACTACATCGGCCACCGAACCCTTGCTACGGATGATAAAAGGCAAAATAATTCATATCATTGTTAATCTATTAAGATCTACAGGTACAGCATACCACAGTATAA
>NC_090749.1:27222834-27225334 GCF_036898095.1 Palaemon carinicauda | reverse complement strand
AATGAAACAGAGGTAATGACACTAAGTTATGCAATGACGTTCGTCGACCTGTCAATGTTTACCCTTCAGTCCCAACACTCAAAATGCTTCTTCTACAATACCTGAGGCTACAATGACCACAGAGTAAAAACGAGAGAATTATATTATATATATAGAACATCTATGTTTAGACATCTTTTTCTGTGGCTTTCACTAAAACTTTCTCTCTGCACTTTCTTTTTTAGTGGATATTTTCCATCTAGCCATAATTTTTATAAAAAAGAAAGATAAATAATTGTTTTACCTGTCAGTTATGTTAAAAGCAATTTTTGCATTAACACTAGAAAAAAAAAATGTTGTCATAAAAAAACATTAAACATAGGTTTGGTTCACGGAAATGGAAAAATAATATCAGGGCATCAGAGAGAGAGAGAGAGAGAGAGAGAAGAGAGAGAGAGAGAGAGAGAGAGAGAGAGAGAGAGAAAGAGAGAGGTACAGTATATCAAAGGAAAGTGCTATAATAAGTAAAATACGAATAAAGAACATATTCCTAATCAATGAGAAATGCTTGATGGTAATCTATATTGAAAAAGGTCTATCTGCTAACGGATTGTTATTATTATCGAAGAGTTCCACCCTGTATTTCTGATATGTGAAACAATTCCGAATAATCGGAAAATTGGTTTCGTTGGTAATTCTCATTTCCTTCATTCTATGCTACTACTTCTGATTCTAAATGAAACCTTCTAACAATTTATTCAAAGAGAACTGGGAGAGCAATCCTAATAACGGACCTTAAGAATCAGTAGTATTTGGCAATGACATCAGGAATCGGACCATTACAGGAATTGGTTATTTCCAGAAGCTATGGGAAGTGTTCCAGGCCACTGAGCAGTACAGTTACTTACACTGCAATGGACAGGGCATGGAAGTAAGAAGTGAGTAAGTAAATAAGTAAGTAAGTAAGTAAGCAAACAAGCGAGTAAGTAAGTAATTAAGTAAGTAAGTAAATAAGCAAGCAAGCTAGTGAGTAAGTAAGTAAATAAGCAAGCATGCGGGTAAGTAAGTAGGTAAGTAAGTAAGTAAATAAGCAAGAAAGCGAGTAAATAAGTAAGTAAGTAAGTAAATAAGCAAGCTAAAGAGTAAGTACGTAAGTAAGTAAATAAGCAAGCAAGCGAGTAAATAGGTAAGTAAGTAAGTAAGTAAGTAAGTAAGCAAACAAGCGAGTAAATAAGTAAGTAAGTAAGTAAGTAAGTAAATAAGCAAGCGAATAAGTAAGCAAGTAAGTAAGTAAGTAAGTAAGTTATAAGCAAGCAAATAAGTAAGTAAGTAAGTAAGTAAGTAAATAAGCAAGCAAGCAAGTAGATAAATAAATAAGTAAGTAAGTAAATAAGCAAGCAAGCGAGTGAGTAAGTTAGGACCAGCATAGCCTTTTGAAAGTTTTGAAGCTCCAGTTGTATCTTATGGATGAGAATCCACGTCAGTTCTTTCCTTCCTTTGCATTATTATTGTAGGTTCAGAATAAACAGTAAAATAGCGGATAACAAATTGAAGAAAGCTTTGCTGAAAGTTCAGATGACGACAATTATTATTATTATTATTATTATTATTATTATTATTATTATTATTATTATTTTTTTTTTTTTTTCTTATTATTATTATTATTACCTACTGCCTTAGTTTGAAAAGCAGGAAGCTATAAGCCCAAAGGATCCAGCAGGAAAAATAGCCCAGTGGAAAAAGAAAATAAGGAAACAGATGGAATAGAGTGCTTGAGTGTACCCTCAAGAAAGAGACCTTATCTGCTGAACACTTCACACCCGGATATGAACGTAAGTTTAACTCAGACTGACCAATTTTCTCCATCAGGGCGGGCAAGTAATTTACAAGAAACATAACTATCGTCAATTAACTGAATAAACACAAGTCTCACTACAGAGCTTCTCAAATTCCTCCAATTCTCCTAATTTGCAAAACTCAGTATCAAACATACCACACCATAAGCCAGGAATATCACAAAATAAAATATAACAGAATAGCACAATTATCAAACTTTAATTATATAGGATTCAACTCTGGAGAGAATTGTAATGGTTCACACATTCACACAAAACATCGATGCATAACTTTGAAAAGTCTATGGAAAATTTGGATATAAAAAAGTGAATAAGTAATCACACCATTCCTGCAAAACAAAAAAAATTAGTCTCATCAAACCAACATCCTAAAATTGACTCCCATGCAATGATCCCGTGCCTCAACTACCTGTTACGATCCTCGTGGGGATCGAACCAGGTTCTTTTGAATTGATTAATGAAATTGCAATTTCTCGACCACAACACACAATGAAACAAAAGGAGATATAGAAAGACGACTCGCATAAGAAAACATAATTTTATTCACAACCAGTCAAAGGTAAATGTTTCTTGATTGAGTACTTAGGAAGCACTGAACTAAACAAAGAAAATCATTTGATTAAACCACACTCCAGCAAATAGGGGAACAGTCAAGATAATAGATA
>NC_090749.1:27210334-27217834 GCF_036898095.1 Palaemon carinicauda | reverse complement strand
ACCTTTTCCAGCAAAAAATCCATGTTTATTAGACTGATATGAAACGAAAAATAACAAAGTTATTAAAATATTTTACTCTATCTTATTTTGTTCTTCTCCTGGTTTATTTATTTCCTTTCCTCACTAGGCTATTTTTTCCTGTTAGTGCCCTTGTGCTTATATCATCCTGCTTTTTCAACAAGGGACTCAGCTTGGCTAGTAATAATAGTAATAATAACAATTTTTGGAATAGAAAGAAAGAAATGCTTTCTGTCAGTTATTGGATCTTCCTTCGAAATCTGGAAACTTCCTTAGGGATTTGTGGAGACTTTTTCACTTCTGGTCATCGGTGAGGACCCTCCAATATTGAGAGAGGAGCTCATTGGCGTATGATGTGTAAATGGACAAGTGTGGGTGCCTGTGTACTTGCATAAGCCTACTTTATAGATTTCGGTGCAAGTAGGCTTTTGTGTATATTTGCGTTTACGTAGAGTTCTACTTCTAATTATTTCCTTAAATATGTTTTATTGTTATCTACGTAAGTAAATCTATAATAACAGTTTTGTACTCGTGTGTGTGTGTGTGTGTGTGTGTGTGTGTGTGTGTGTGTGTATGTGTGTGTATTTGCAGTTGTGTGTTCACTTGGAAATTCTTGGGAGAATTCCAGCTCAGCCTTCAAAGGAGATCATAACACATTTGATAATATTGAAACAAAGCAAATTATGGAGACAATCTGATACACAGAGAACAAGCTTTTCTATTGTTGTGACCCTGCAACAATGCTCGTAGTATTGCGAATAACAAGGAACATTCTTTCCCTTCACAAGAGAATAGCTGATGTTTAGGTGATAGTTAATACGTGGACTTTGTGTGAATGTATCTGATAATGTATTGACAGTAAAGAGTGGTACTCTCTACAATATTCGTCGTTCACAGAACCAAGACCAAACACAAATTTTACCCATTTTTTTTTCCAAATAAAACAGGAGACGTTAACGACTTCATAATTTTCTAAACGGTTAAAAGGTTTAGTCTAATGCGAACAGTTTGGAGAGACGTCCCAACGAAGGCTGCAAAGTTGGGCGTGGTCAAATCAGGTCACGCCCCTTCCTTGAATCTCCAATCGAAAGCATCTGCCTCTATCCCAAAGAAAAAGAAACAGAAAAGATAGAGAAATTAATCGTCTTCGTATTTAGCTCTCCTTTGTTGGGCTTCGACAAGTTGGGACAAATTTCTTTTAGTTTGTTGAGGGCAGTTTTCATTTGTTTCCCCTGGTTGCATTCTGTTGGCACCTTTGGTCATTATAAAATGTTTCTTCTTTGCTTCAGAACAAGCACACAAAACACACACGCACACTCAGAGAGAGAGAGAGAGAGAGAGAGAGAGAGAGAGAGAGAGAGAGAGAGAGATTCCCTTCAACGTCAAAGTTTAACAGGAAAAAAGCAACGACAAGGTGTCACTGAAAATAGGCATTGATAAGAAAGTGGTGCCACTTTCTCTCGATAGGGGAATAGTCTCAGGTTGTTTATATGGGTACTCTACTATAGTCCAGTTTCCAACACCATCTGGTATCAACTTAGAGAAACAGCTATTCATTTCTGATCTGTAGGGGAGGAAGGTTGTTAGACAATAGTAAATTTTGTCATGATCACGAAAGTTATTGTTATATTTAAAGTTTACTATTTGAAATTATGTTTTAACTGGTATGAAATTTTCATTTATAGATGAATTTTGTCAGAGGTGATTGAAGTATGCTTTTCAAGACAGAGAGACTTTCTTTTTCCCCCGAGCCAATAATGGAATCACCCATTATAGACGCATGAATACCCCAACTACCAACAGAAAAGGATATAAGGTTATAAAAAGAAATAAAAAGCCCTTATGATCTTGTATCCCGACAAATAAAATAAATATTATATGATAATATAAAGCTGTTGTTGCTAACAAGATTTAATTCATCATATTTTCTGTGACTAAAAGTTTTTTTAGGTTTCTCAGATTGGTATTTCTAACTGCTGGAGGGCCAATGAAGAAGTCAGGTTTTGTGACGACGTCACAAGCAAAGAAACAGAATACAAAATAAGAGATTGCAAACACATTTTATTTAATTATTTTTTATTGGGTCAATGCATATGAGTAGTTGAGGGAGTTCTATTGCTCAAATACACATCGAGAAATTATATTGAATTTTTTTAAAACAGAAAATAACACTGGTGAGATGGTATTCAGTATCTGAGAATTTCAACCAATTTGAACAGCATCGTACAACGTTACTACGTATCATTCAATCCTTTTTTTCTTTTCTCTCTTTGTCCTATTGTCTTTCATCCTCTATGTGTCCCTTGGAAAGCTGACATGCAGTTTCCCAGTTATTTTAAGGAAGCGTATTTACTTCATTTTGGAAAACTAAAGAAGGAAGCAAAAATGGTAAAAAAGAAAGAAAAAATGAGGATAAGCATAAGCGATGAACTCTTGAGAGATAGAGAAAAAGAAAAAGCAATCCATAAGAAACATCTATATTAATACCATTCTAACAATGATAAAAACTTTCCGATTTCATTATGCATAATCTGAATAAAAAGTGAATTCCCTCTTAATTCATTACCTTGTTCCATTAAACAAAGAAACACGTATCAGAAAAAGATGAACGAATATTACCTTTAAAATCATCAATTACTTTTCTCTTTCGGGGAATTTTTTTTTCCAATCTCTAATAGATTTCAATTTTGTTTATAAATCAATTAATATATCCTTCGTTACACTCACTAATTTTGTTCGATAACGATTTTTCTTATACTTTAATATCATGAAAAACTTCCAACTACCTTATTCGGAGGTCGATAATATAAAAAAAAAAAGTAGCATAACCTTCAGTTTAGAAAGATGTTTGTCAGGAGATAAAATGGAAAGGAAGAGATAAGGATTGTGAAGAAAGGACAATCAACATCGACATAAGACAACTAGGCTTCAATGTCAGGTCTTTTGAAAAAGTCTGAAACATAAAGACCCCAGATTCCAAAAGACTTTTACTTGCTGATATAGATGAAACACCTTGAGATCTGGAATGATGTGAAATTCTGTTGCATCAATAAGATTCATGTCACAGATAATAGACCTTAAAGGTTTAAAGATTTAAAGGCCGCTCATGAATGACAAAGGCAAGGGACAGTGACATTGCCCTAACAAGCCCCCCCCCCTCTCTCTCTCTCCTCTCTCTCTCTCTCTCTCTCTCTCTCTCTCTCTCTCTCTCTCTCTCTCTCATCTCAAAGGTTCAGTTAACCATAAGAAACTGTTCTCCTCCTTGGGACGTACATCTTGAAAACCCTAGATATCCTCTTGTGGACCTTCAGAGACTATGTATTGGATATTTATTTAGATTATAATTGTGTAATAAGAAAAATGTGGCTGAAATTTAACCCCATAATTATGTTGAATAACTTAAGATTGATAAAAGAATTTGCTGTAATCGAAATAATCTTAGAAATTGTAATGAACTGTTGTAATCATGCAAAGGCCACCTGAAGAAGTCTCCATCTTCAGATTAACAAGATAAATTGTACACAAAATTGCTTTATTTTAGGCCCCGATAAAAGCGATTTGCTTTTAAAAACTTAAGAATTGCATATAACGTATACTGCATGGTAAGAGATATTGGATTTAGTCAGAAAAAAAAAATATAATAATTTCCCATTCAAACAAAATAACTTAGAACCGAAATCTCATCAAATAATCCTCAACAATATCCGAAGAGCAATTAGCCGTTAAATACTGTGCAATTGATACGTTGAGTCTGAAAGGAATTCTAGTTAAGTAAGTCAGAGGTGGCGTTGGATTTTTATATCTTTTGTAACTGGAAGCTTTTCTTTTCTTTATTGCATTCAAAATGAGCTTTTTTTCAGGATATCAAAATCCAGTGTGCCTTTGAATCAAAGAATATTGGCTTTTCTATCATCTTTGTTTCTCTCCTTACTTGTTATTGAAAAGATAATCAGGATCTGAATAAGGAGAGAACCACATGATTGCAGCCCGAAAATAGTTGATTTGTTTTCTAATATTTCCAACAATTCGACAAAATATTTCATCTTAAATTGTTGAACGGTGTTGAAGTTGTCTCTCTGCTCTAATAACTATAATTGTTATAAGTATGAAAGTATGCAAAATAAACTTATACATATTTTCACTTTAGAAATCTGGTCATTCTCACATTGTTTCATTCTTTCCTTTATCATTCCTCAACTGCAATCGTGCAAAGTGTGTACTTCTTATAGAATGACGTTTGACAATCGTTGTGATTCATTACCGCTGACACTAGATTCCTAAGGTCTGCGCATGATCATACTCATCTAAAGAAGCCGCTTGAAATTTCTCACACGGTATTTGTACTACTTTCAGAAAATGACAGACTCTCATCCACTTACAATTTATTAGCGATTATGAAATATTATCAAATATTCCGAATAATGGGTAAAAAAGTTACAATTTATAACCAATTATAAATTGGCCAGTTTTATTGATGTTCGTTTTTCAATATTTCTTCTGGGTATCTAAAATATTATTGATAAACAAAGGTTATTTTTCAACATGCAACGATCTATTTCATCCTAAGTGAATACAAATCTTATTTGACCCTTTTTGGACAGCTTGATCAAAGTAATCTGTTTTGTGTTTATTGAATCAACCACTGAAAAAAAGAAAATTTTAATATGCTGACATGTTAATAAGACGAAGCCTGCCTCCCTCAGTCAATCGTGTTTTGGGGTGATTGCAAGGTCCAACAGAGAGAGAGAGAGAGAGAGAGAGAGAGAGAGAGGAGAGAGAGAGAGAGAGAGAGGAGAGAGAGAGAGAGAGAGAGCGAGCAAAAATGTATGTGATACCCTGATCAAGACAGTGTTATAAGATTGTACAGTAATGTTAATTATCTTATTCCAAGGAAACAATTTTCTTTAGAAAATACCGTTCCTTGATGATCGATTATGCTGTTTCATGCACCAAACTGCTCTTCATTACTTGCTTATAACTCTCTTTGTATTTGATGATGAATATTGAACGAATCTAAGAAAAGAATTAGAGGTTATCTTGAAATGTGTTTCACTATGAAGATTCTGGTCGATGACATGTGGGATAGGAAGTAATCTTCCTTTTATAGATTGACTCAAATTCTATCTTAGTAAGCAAAATGATATTAAACGTATTCCTAAATCTCACAGATGCAACAAACAGACTTTTCCAGTTCCAAGAATAATTCCAAGTATTCCAAGTATTACAATAGTGATATACGAATACATGTAATTTTACTGCCACAAGTTTATCCAATTCTTATCGTTGCACTTTTAACTTCTGAAAATAAAACTCTTCTGTTATGAAATGGAAACACAATAGAAGTATTGGTCGCCATCACTTTCTCTTTTACTTTCTTTCATTTTACTTTTTTTGTTTCATATTTCTTTTGGTTTTTATACATTCGCCAACACCGTTTTTAACTGTTCATTCTTTGTGACTGCCATTTCTTTCTTTCTTTTATCCAAATTCAAACTTTTCTTCTTATTTCTAAATCCCTTTACAAATGCAAAGTTTTATACAAATATTTTCTTCGTGTAAATCTATCAGTAATGAAGAAAGTAAGAGAATGTTGAGAACTTTGGTTTCACATTCTGTAGGTTGTTGGATGAAGTTCGTGTTGATAAAAATCTTGGTAATACAATAATATATTGGTAGCATCAAAACCTCTGTCTGTCTGCTTCGCTCACTTTGATAACATACTAGACACAACACGAGTTCAAGAAGGAAGCCTCAAATAGCTTCAGTGTCGTAAATCAGGGTCAAGGATGACCTTAGATGACCCTTGGTGAGATCTTACTCTGTAGAGTGAGATTACAACATTATAATGTCTTGGAGTAAAAAGGATTAAGGGCTTTTAAGGATCCATTTTGGAACCTGTAAAGAAGTAATGTTGCTACTTGACACTCTCTCTCTCTCTCCTCTCCTCTCTCTCTCTCCTCTCTCTCTCTCTCTCTCTCTCATCTCTCTCTCTCTCTCCTTACCCATTTCTTTCTTTCTCACTTACCCTCATATTTCGTCTTTCACTCTCTTCAAATTATAATATCCTTAACAAACCAATCTTCTCTCTCTCTCTCTCTCTCTCTCTCTCTCTCTCTCTCTCTCTCTCTCTCTCTCTCTCTCTCTCTCTAAGTAGTAATAATCAGCAGCTCTCTCTCTCTCTCTCTCTCTCTCCTCTCTCTCTCTCTCTCTCTCTCTCTCTCTCTCTCTCTCTCTCTCTCTTAGGGATGCAGAGAGGGGCACTAGTGTTTCCATACAACATCTTGATAACTTTCCGCAGAGCCTTCACAAGTACCGGCGACGTGGACTCATGATGCGTAGTTATAATGTCGTAAGTGCTAGGCTAAGGTTGGTATATCCTCCTTTGTGGCAGGTTGGACAGACACCAGATATACCACACTACACCTCATGTAAACTGTGTAACCTTGCTAATTAACCTTGAACACTACTGCCTTCATTGCTCCACTATCAGGAATCTGTTACCTCAAGGGCAAAATTTACTCTAAACCTGTCAATATCAACTCAAAGATGACCACTTAGACGTAATTTTGACTCGTCATCCACACTTTGGCGACTGCTAAACTGTCTGTTGCAGTTGTTGTGATAATGGAATACGATCTCATATATGTTATTTTTGTCACTGATATACTGATGATTCAATGCTGTGATTTTTCTTTTTTTCTGTTGATTTCTGATGTACTGGATGTAACTGCCAATATTGTAACTTTATTTGACGTCTTTGAAGTAATAAGTTTATTAAATAATCTCTTATGAAAGTCGTCTAAATTCCAACTCACTAAAGCTAGAGATCATTATTGTGAGGTAATTGACTTAATCCTTTCCAAGTCCTCAAAATGATATTGGATTAGTTTTTGAACTTCAGAGTTAAGTTACTTATTTCTTTTTCAGTTTAAGTCACCAAAGATTTACTCCGAAGTTCAGGAGGAATTAGACTTTAGTTAAAGAGTATGCAATATAGGCTGCTTGCGATATACAACAGAGCCTTTTTTCTTTCTTGATATGCTTTTGTCATTTCAAGAATTTTTGATAAATGACCTACTTGTATATTTGTATGAGGGAACTCGCAGAGAGAGAGAGAGAGAGAGAGAGAGAGAGAGAGAGAGAGAGAGAGAGAGAGAGAGAGAGAGAGAGAGAGAGAACCCCTGATTGTAGAAACTTCTGGTCTCCCCTCGTGTTACTGTGCTTTAAACAAAATCTCCTTGAAAGGATCAATGTCATCTTCGCAACTCCTGGGATTAAAAAGAAGTAAACAAACAAATAAGCGAAAGAAGCAATTACACCTCCTGACGTCATTTCTTGTCTCTTTCGTTAATGAAGGTTCTTTGAATTAATGTTGTAGTGCTGAAGAGGAGGAAAATACGGAGAGGGCAAATGATATAGAGAATTATCACAGATATTTGTAAGGTGGAGCAATGGAAATCTCATAGAAGGACTCTTGAAGTT
>NC_090749.1:27197834-27202834 GCF_036898095.1 Palaemon carinicauda | reverse complement strand
AGAGGATTGATATCTATAATTGGGATTATGATTAACTGATAACGTATTTACTGCCGACATGAAACATATGGTTTAATTTGGGTATTTTAATTCTGTGGCTATATTCCAACTATTTTCTTTTTGAAAATTGGGAAAAACTATAGTAATTTTACATTATTTTCTTCCTCGTTTACAGTTGCAATTCTGTTACATAGATAGAGAGAGAGAGAGAGAGAGAGAGAGAGAGAGAGAGAGAGAGAGAGAGAGAGAGAGAGAGAGAGAGAGAGAGGGGGGGGGGATCTGTTCACTATTTCTGTTTTATCCGTAGGTTCTGAATGATGCTTATATAAGTACCAACAGTATTCTTGTAGCTCCAGGTAAAAGCAAATCCCAAGGAAATCCTACAGTCTGGAATACAAACTTAAATACATACAAAAAAATGAGTGGCATTCATTGGTTGTTACAGTTTTAATAATTGTAGGTAATCCCACCTATAAATAGGTACAGAAATGTTAGTAATTACAAGCTAAAATTAATGAGGTAAGTAAATTAACGAGTTATCTAAACACAAATCAGTCAGTTTAAACATCCAAAATTGCAATACCATTTGGAACAGAAAGCAACACAGTGACCCCTTTTACTAATCATTGGTATTTTGCATAGCTAAAACGCCCATAACAGAGCTCAAGGACACCTTCAGGGTAGAACATTCTGGCTAAAAATGGTTGGTTATAGATTTGCCTTTGTTCGTTAAAGAATACCACAAACATTACGTCCTAATACATCTCTTTGCCTATCAAAGTAGGGACTTAATCATCCGCCAAAATGGCCATTGTACGAGATTTTTGGACGACTTGACCAGGTTACAAATAAATTTATATAGTTTCAAATTTCATGATTCCATAAATCAGTGGTGTCAGATCTATTACATTTTTTGGGGAGCCAGGAGCTGAAGACAAACACGAAACTTAGAGGACAGGAAATCAACTACTTTATTAGCCGCTAGGTGGAGTACACAAAGTCCTCAGTTAATGTTTCACACATGTATTCTGCAAGGCATCATACAACACCCCCCCCCCCCTTCCATGGAAAGGAAAAAAAGTATTAAAACTTGGTCAATACCATGAAATGCAAAACCTCTGGAAGAGTATCATGTAAAGGACATAGTAACCAAATGCAAAACTCTCTGGGGAATTATGTGGATAATTCAAATTAACTGAATGTGGTTTACAGGGTTTCCGTTCAAAATATTATCAGTAAGTATTTGTGTACCTTATTTAATACTTTCTAGATTCATTTGACAAAGGAAAATGATCATGATTTTTGGGTAAGACATATTGAGGTCAAAAGTTCAATCAGTACGAAATTCTTGTATAGTAAAAAAAAAACATAGTATTTACTGGCTGGATGGGGTAGACTGCCCATGCCAGCTGACTGGCTATCAATGATGGTTTATTCTGGCATCAATATAATTAGCTCAGTGCCTACACATTTATATTTGTTTGCTAAGTCGTTGGGTAGGTTTCGTCAGTCTGTTAGAGTGGCGGGTTGGTTGTTGATTGGTTGCTGAAGTTCAGCCTCGAGTTTGAGCTGGCGAAACCTTAGACGGTGTGGTGACATTTCCAGCGGGGATGGTCTGAGCTGTTGTTGTCTCGGGAAGAGTTTGCGGTTCTGTTGGCCATGCGTCATCCTCAGTGGTGTTTCCGAGTCAAGCAGGGCTACTCGGGGAATCGGAGAATGTGACATGACGCGGACGCAAGAGCACACGATTTCGACGTAGAGCTCGGCCGGTGTTGTCGCAATTGATGGTGTAAGATCTTGGCTCTGGGCCATATCCAATGACGGTACCGGGAGACCACGTCCTGATAGAAGATAGGTTGGTTTGGTTGGAGTTCAGGCAACTCCTTGCTGTGTTCATTGTATCGTTCTTGGCTCGCTTTCTGCCTACTTGCTTGATATTCGTCAAACTTGTTATCGCTAGGTGTGCGGTTGCATGCGGGCAGGGTTGTTTGTAGCTTCCGTCGGAAGAGAATTTCCGCGGGTGAAGGGAGCTGAGGACTGAGGGGTGTCGTACAGTAGGCTAACATTGCCCTATCTGTGTCCTCTGCAGATTTGAGGATAAGTGCCTTCATGCTACGGATGGCACGCTCGATAAATCCATGGGATCTCGGATGTAACGGGGAGCTGCATATATGCGTAACGTTGTACGATTTGAGCAAATCTGGGAAGGGTTGTCCGATAAACTGCTGGCCATTATCGGTGATGATCGTACTGGGTATACTGAATAACGAGAATGTGCTGCTAGTCAGCTGAGCGACTGTTCTGCTTGTTGAGTCAACACTTAGTTGGTGAGTGACGGGAAACTTGGAGTAGTAGTCGGCGATAATCATATAGTTCCGGTCATTTACGGTAAACAAGTCCATGCCGAGGGTGTGCCACGGTTGGTTCGGGAGGTTTGAAGTGATGGCTTCCATGGGCTCCTTGGGTTGTGAGGCTTGGAATGTCTGGTATTGTTGGCACTGATTGACGAGTTGTTCGATATCGCGGTTAATACCAGGCCAGAATAAACACATCCGCGCACGGACCTGACATCGCGTGATACCTTGGTGACCTTCAGGAATAGTTTCGAGGTACTGTGTACGTAGACTTTCCGGGACCATGAGCTGTTCACGCTTGATCGTAAGACCGTTTTCGATACTGAATTAGTCGCGATATGGCCAATATTTACAGATCTCGGCAGGCAAGTCTCTCTGCTTCTCTGGAAATCCGCTGATGATATACTTCTGCAGTATTACGAGTTCGTCATCACTAGCTGTTGCGCCTCTGAGTTCCGCTAGCTTGTTGTTGCTGAACTGTACATAGCACACTTTGGTATTCAAGTCTATCGGCTTGTCGGTGCCGTATTTTGGGAGTCGTGATAAGCTGTCGGGCAAAGTCATCTCCCTCCCCGGTTTGTACTTTATATCGTAATCGTAGCGCTGAAGACGCAGGAACATCCCTTGCAGCCGTGCTGGGGCGGCTGTTAAGTTCTTCTTACTGATCATTTCGAGTGGTTTGTGATCAGACTTGATGACAAATGGTTTGCCGTAAATGTATGTATGGAAACGTTCGGCACCGAAGACGCATGCCAATAGTTCAGGTTCAATGTTGGCGTAGCGCATTTCGGTGTCTGTAAGACTTTTCGATGCAAAAGCAATAGGTCGGCCATTTAGAAGTTGTGGCGCACCAAGGGCTTCTTGACTTGCGTCTACTTGGATTAATGATGGCTTTGACCGGCCAAAGTGAGAGATCCTACTTTGCAGATAAGCAGTTTTATGGACATGAGGGCTTTTTCGTGTTTAGGATGCCACTGTCCTTTTGAAGTAACTTGCGCAGTGGGGTGGTGTGGTCACTTAGGTTGGGTATGAACGGTGCTAGATGGTTCGCCATTCCGAGGAACGATTGTAGTTCACTGATGGAAGTCGGCGCTTTGAGCTGAGCGATGGCTTGGACCTTGACTGTGTCAGGTCGAACTCCACTTTTGGAATAAATGTTGCCAAAGAATTTTACCTCTGACACGGCTATCGCGCATTTCGCGGTGTTGAACACGAGTCCTCTCTCTCCAGCTCGATTGAAAAGTGTGGATAGTCTCTTGGAATGCTCTGTTGGTGTGGATGCGTATACAATAATATCATCCGCAATCGAACAACGCCGGGTAGCCCTTGAAAAGATCTCGTCCATCGCTCGCTGAAACAGATCCTGACTTACGTTGAGTCCAAGAGGAGCCTTTGGAAGCAGTACCTCCCGAAGGGGCAGTTGAATGTGGTCAGCAGCTGGCTGTCATGGTCGAGTGGGATGCACCAGTAGCCATGCTTTGCATCGAGCTTGCTGAAAAGTGTTCCACCAGCAAAAACATGTGTTAGTTCATCCAGTCCCCGTGTGGTGTTGACCTGTCTTTGAAGCACTGTTGAGGTCTTTTGGATCCAAGCATATTCTGAGAGATCCATTGGGTTTTGTCACATATGTAATATTGGACACCCAATCGATGGGTTCCGCTACGGGACGGATTACTTCAAGGCCCACCTTACGATCGAGTTTGCTTTTGATCTGCTCGCGTAGTTGAATGGGCGCTTGTCTCGGCGGGTGTCTTACTGGGTTTGCGTCATCCTTCAGAGTTAGTTTCCGCTCAGAACTGAATTTACCGAAACCCTTGAACCGGTCAGGGAAGTGTCTTTTCGTGTCTTCCAATGAGGTATAACGCACACTACTGTTGGATTGAGTAACGGCACAGTTAAGCGTGACTAGACAGAGTTTCGTGCACATGGGTAGACCAAAAATAACAGGACCATCGGTCTCGGCCACATAGAATTTACAGTTTGCCCATTTATTTTCGGCAAATTTGCACGGCAGTACGAGGGTACCGTGCTAGCGGATGACGGTTCCGTTGTAGGCGGTGAGGTTCGTCTTGGACGGAATTGTAGATGCCGGAAAGCCATCCGAGTTGACATAGCGAGGGAATATGTTACAGAATGTCCTGAGTGGAAGGATGTTACTCTGCGCACCGGTGTTGACCTTCCCGTGCAAGTTTTTCGTGTGATCAGGGTACAGCTCGATTTTTAGCGATGCCTAAGCTTCCGATCTGTTGGCATCATTGTTCACTGCGTTGAAAGACATGCTTTCAAAGTCACTGCTTAGGTCGTACGTATTCACGGCGCTAACTTGATGGTCGAATCGCCGTTGTGGCTTTGGCTGTGATTGGTTCGCATTTGCGCTTGACTGCGATCGGCTGTTTTGAGATTTGGAGTGTACACTACACTTAGAACGGGCTCGCTTAGTGTTTTGACAAGCCTTTGCGCAATGACGCGTTTTCGAACACAGTTTTCACATATCGTCTATGGCGGGACAGTCCTTGAGGTCATGAGGTTTTCCGCCACAGAAAAAAACAGTTTTTTGCTTTCGGACGGCTCTTGTGTGTCGACTTCGCCTTCTGAAAGGAGTCAATAGATTTGTTGACGTACCCCAATTGTTGTAGATGGGCCTGC
>NC_090749.1:27099991-27197334 GCF_036898095.1 Palaemon carinicauda | reverse complement strand
AGCATAAACTTTTTGTGCCTTCCACACAAAACTCCCTATAGCATGTAAGCCCAATTTTCTGCTGAAAACTTATATTTCTTCGCTTTTGTCTCAAAACATACGAAATATTCATCTAAATCCTTTCCATTAAAAGGAGGTACAAATCAATCTTCATTAAAAATGACTTATCTAGATTTATAAGGATCACTAGAACTAGTCTGCTTAATTTTTTCAAGTTCTAATTCTTTTTTTTTTACATTAAGCTCTTGAAGCTTTTTTTCTCTCGCGCTCAACCTCAGCTTCTAATTATTTTTTTCTTAAATGAGCATCTATTCTAAGCCTTTCAAGTTACACAGCAGGTAAATCAGTACACATCAATTCTCTATCCATCGTATCTAACACATCCTGAGGTAACACATCGTCTTCAACCAAATGTTTTACTAACATCTTTAATATCCTCTCACTAAGTTAGATTTCTTGAGATCACTTAACTTCTCAACTTGTGGATCCTCACAAAATTCGTCAAAAAACCTGATGGTATTAAACTCAGACATGTTTGCTGGCTATTTTATACAAGTAACAAAATATGTTTACTTCACGAACGATGTTTAAATTACAAGCAGAATAACAATTTACATCCCAGCCAGGCCACCAATTCTGTTACGTTCATCTATTGTACACGACGCAGATTATGCAAAATCTACTCAAAAAGTTTTTAAAAAACAATAGCAAAAAATTACCAGCTATATGAAAATAATATCCAGTAAACAGAAAATAAAACTATATTCAAGATTTAGCATAAATATTAACACGGTAAAAAATTCACCAAATACTCACAGCACACCAAAACTAACGGACAAATATCCTTGATGGGCTGCCAACGCAAGAGCCCGTGTCCAGCATTAAGGGCTGGGAAATCTAGCAAGCAGGCAAGCAAGCAAGGGTACATATCCCTACGTACTGCCGACGCAAGAGCCCGTGGAGCTAAGAACTGTAGAACTGTAGCCCAGGAAGCAATCAAGAATACAAAAACGGCAGGAGCGTAGACCTTCTACACTGGCAGTACTGTAGATCCTGGTATTCAGACAACAGTAGTTGCAGTATATTCCAATAACTTTTCGGCCTGCTGGAGAACATCAAACAATGCCTCCACCATGCAGACTGAGCTTGTGGCAACAAAACAAGCACTAAAACGCTCCATTGAGAATGAAGGACCTGTAGTCATTCATACTGACTCAAGATCCTCATTGCATGCTTTGCAACAGGAAAAGAACAAAGAAACCAAGGCTCTACTAGCTGATATCAAACCACTCCTATATAAGCACAATTAAATAGGCAGACCTGTGACTCTCAACTGGATTCCCAGTCACATTGGAATACCAGGGAATGAGAAAGCAGATGAGGTAGCTAAAAGCACCAGACACGTACACAGAGTATAGGTACACATGGGCCACAGACCTAGTGCCTCTCCCATTGACAGAAACATGCCAAGAGAGCAGGCTATATTCATCCACAGACTCAGGCTAGGGTATAAAGCAAATTGGGAGATGATGGAAAATAATAATGAAAGACCCTGTGAATACTGTGACGTCACAACACAAAAGGCCCTCCTGCACTACCTGTTAGAATGTAGGGAAACAGCATAACTGAGGGATAACCTTCAAGCAGGCATCAACTCGTAACATGCCAGGCAGCCTGCAGCCACATTGGTAAAAGCAATTGTCGAAAACATAGAAATCCACAGACAATTGCTGTCAAACCTATCTCCACTGAGGTAACAACCTCTAAAACCCTCATCTAAATCCATATCATCCCCTCACCGTAAGGCCCTGAACATGTCACCCCTTGCATTTTTCTATAACTTTTTCAACTACTAAAATATTACGTAGGGACCCTAGGGAGTAAAAGGTTGGACAACCATACCTGCAACCTTTTTTTACGTTTCAAAGGCATGACAACCCCTTCAAACTACCACTATCTGTGACATGAAGGCCCCTTTCCACTACCACCATCATCCTTCCTCTGTTCGCATCTGTCTCTACAACTAAAAACCTTTCAAATTTCCTTTTGTTTAACAACCAACCTGTATTTTATAGGTTACCTACGGGTCGAAAAGGGAAAGGCCCGAACCAACAGGAATTGTTGGATACAATACAACAAACGAACGAAAGTTGTTACCAAGTAGGACGAGTTGACTTTCCAAAGATTTATAAAGCAAGAGACAGATGGCGTTGAGTAGTTTCAGACATAAAATGTTGACAAGAAGAAATATGGCTCCTTCTTCTAATGATGAATACTGATTCAGTCTTCTTTGTCTTCTTCAAAATACTTTATCGGTTTGTGTAGTCACTTAAGTCCAGAGTCACAGAGGGTGTAGCTGAAGAATGGCTCTAACACAAGGAGCGTTAAGTCAGGTCTCTCTCGCTTCTGCCTCCCCATAATTTCTAAAATGGGCTGCCAATGTAAGAGCCCGTGTCCAGCACAAGGCTGTACACTCTAAAAAGCAAGCAATGATCTTTCTGCCAGCTCAAGAACTCTCCTACCCAGCACAGGGGACACACAGTTCCCTGCCAGTTTGGTGGCAGAAATGTTCAGCTCTGACATACACTGTCGACTTTCCAATGAGTTCTTATAGCGGCACCTTCATCTGTTGTTTCTGCTATAGCAAGTAACACCAGCATTGTCAAGACTTTTGTCTTTTTGACAGAAAAAAATGCAAGGAATGCACTGCATACTATGATCAAAATGGAAAATTTGTGTTCTCTGCTCTCAAGCTGGCTGCAGAGCTGGGCTTGCAGTTTGATTGGGACTGCGTCCAGCACAAGGTATGGTGCAGATGCAATGATTGTAATCTGTGCCATGACATCGTAAATCGACTTATTATTAAAAAGAATAGGGAGCCTTCATTGCACAAGAAAGCCTTACCTCTGAAGCTCATCAACATTGAGATCCCACACTTCCATACCCCAGGAGTTCTCCAGAAGATATCGAATGCATGAAAGCTGCACCTAATAGATATTTTCAGGAATGGGGTCTTCCTGTTCTTGACCCCTCTCCTCAACCAATGAGGATGCCACCTGCCAAGAAGAAGAAGAATGGAACAACAGTGAAACCTCCTACTGCCACCTTCACTGCCACACTACCTACTAGCACTCCAACAACAGAAGAAGAAGCGTCAGCCATGGACCTGGATCCTTCCGAAGACACTCGTTCTCCTGCTCTGGCTGAGGCACATCAGCCAGACTGCAATTGCACATCCTGCCTAACACAGCTACTCGCCACACTCACCCCAACTGTTGGGCCTACTCCAGATCTTGCTAAAGCCACTGCCACACTCACTTTAACTGTTGAGCCTGCTCCAAAACCAGGGCCCACCCCTAAGAATCCAGAGCACCAGCCAGAATTCAAGTTACCTTCCGTGGAAGGTGTACCTTCCTATGCCGCGGTTGTTGCCATTGCAGCCTCGAACCTAGGAATAAAGATCTCTGCTAGATTCAATCTAAAGGGTGACATGATCATTACAACCATTACAACCAAGGATCTGGATAGTTCAAGCCTTTTTCACAAGGAGACCTCCCAAGCCTATATTGATCCTGCCGAGAAATTAAGGAAAGCAGTTGTCTCCAACTATTCTGTCAAAATGCCACTGATCTTCATAACTGACTGCAGTAATGTTGCCCATGCCGAACGCTATTTGTGGCTGCCATAAGCAGCCTACCAGGAAGGTCACAGTCATCTTCATTGGGCCAATCCCACTGTCACTGGACCTCAGACTATGGGGAATTATCCCCATAGAGGAATTAGACATCGACCCGCTACGCTGCTTCAACTGCCAACGTTTTCGCCATCACAAGGAGAACTGCAGGAACTCAACGGTGTGTGGAGTCTGCAGTCGCTGGCATCCCACTCAAGAATGCATTGACACCTACAAGGACGGGTTAGAGACCCATCCGAAGTGTGGTGGATCTCACCACGCCTGGAACAGGAGGTGTCCAGAGGAATTTAGAAGATTGAGAGCATTACAGAACATCCCATCTACCACTGCAGCAGCTGCCAAGACACAGCCACCTAAGCCCTAAAGAGCTCCACATTACAGGCTTCCATGTCAGACTTTCACTGATCCTAACTCTTTCACTCCCACTCTTGTCACTGCGGACATGCTCTCGGGGCTGAGCGACTGTACGTCCTTCCTCTGGGCCTGTTTTGGTTGTGTATGCTCTTGGGCGAGCTGATTCTTTTGCATGTGTCTAGTAACTTTGAAAAGTAAGATTGCTCTCGTCGGAGCAATACACTTGAGCAGATTGTCGTGAGCCAAGATCTGGCAAGACACTGACCATATTGGTTGGGTCTTCCACCTTGGGGGCTATGACTGACTGTCTAAGAGCCCCATCCGGGAATAACATCCGGGAAATCTACGCACGCACCCACCTGTCCCTTTATATTAAGAACAATACTCAAGAGAATTCTAGATCATTCAAGGCAAACATTACGCAATAGCGACGCTCCAAAAACTGACTCTTGAATCATCCTCTTGAACTCACGTTCGTCAGACGGCCAGCTCCAAAGTACAGTAGTTATAAAAAGTGTCTAGAACTCCTGTTCCAGAACACAATGATATTTAGAGTTTACAAATACAATAACATCTATAAAAATTAATAATTTATTTCTAATTTTTACATCAACATAAATGGAAACAAACGAATTATTTTATTTTTACATCAACGTAAAGGAAAAATAAAAATTTTTCACAAGTTTTGTCATACAACATACACAAATTTAACGTAACATATAACACTTATGAGTATAAATTCGTAACAAAATAATAAAGAGCCTTGGCTTACTTTCTGGATCTATTATTAGTCCTGAAAAGGAAGTTGAGAGCGATGCATCGAATTTTGTTTTGAACTTTGTTTTTGCTGTTGTTTTGGGTAGACGGACGAAGACTGTCTTGAGACAATTGCAGTTCTTAAAAGATTTTTTTTTCAGATAATTTATTAATGTTTTACAAGAAAACGTCATTTTGAATGAGATTTCTAATCTTCCAGAATCTTTCAGGATTCCAGGCAACAAATGAAGGAGAAATGTGAAGGAAGAGATTCGTCCTGTGGAAAATCAATTGGGAGGAAAACGGATTTTCTTCAAAGGTGTCATAGGCAATAAAGTTGTTGAAAGATCCTTATTATGGGTTCCATGAAGACGTGGTTATTAATTAGGGTCTACAGGGGGAATCTAGAAGAGGAAGGGAAGAGCCTTTAGGGAAACAGTTGTTGAAAACTAAACTATATGCTTCTTAAGTGTGTGATTAACTGATAGGAGAGAGAGAGAGAGAGAGAGAGAGAGAGAGAGAGAGAGAGAGAGAGAGAGAGAGAGAGAGAGAGAGAGAGATTGACATTTTTTTTTGTATAACAGGTAAATAGCCAAAGGATGCACATAAATTTAAAGAGAATGGTCCCAAAGGAATGATATTTCCTGAATAATTATCTGGAACCATTAAAGCAATAAAAATATTTATATAAAAAAGGAAGCTTTGGGGAAAATAAATTTAATGAAAAGTCTTTAGCAAGACGTTTTGCCTTTACCTGAGTAAAGGAATCCAGGTGAACATTTCCTCTTCCCTGGATAAGGATTCATTCTGATGATGGGATGTTGAACCAGACTTACCTTTTGCATTCGAAAGATGTTCCCAAGATTTCACATTTTCTGTTTAGACTTCGATCACTTTGTTATGAAAAAAATAAATTTCTATTTGCTTTTTCTTAGAGATGAAGTTTTAGTCAGTTTTTTGTCTTGAAGGAAAACAGAAATAAGTTTATATTAATCAAGAAATAAGTTTATATTAATTAAGAAATAAGTTTATATTAATCAAGAAATAAGTTTATATTAATTAAGAAATAAGTTCACATTAGAGATTTTTATATGAATATATCTCTCTAATTAAGAAGTGATTCCTTTTGCAATGATGTTAGTCAAATTAAGAGGTGTTAATTTTCCCTCTGGAGTCAACTTGAAGGCTTCAAGAGACTGAGGAAAGAAAAGATTTATAGTTTATTACCAATTGTGAACAAGAACGAAACAGAATAAATTTTCATCAATTACTAATAGTCAAATTGTCTTGTAGTAACTGACTACATCGATGTAGGCGAGAAGTTTCATTCAAAAGTAATCTTAATAATGTTTCCAGTGTGGGATGTTTTTTTTAATATATTTCAAAGTAGATATTATTCCTTACAATGAAGAAATCAGTTCGAGTCGTATCATACACTGATGCCAGAGTGAAGGAACCCAGTTAAGGTTTAAAGGCTGCTCATAAGTGGCAGAGGCCAGTGAATTGACATTGCCTTAGAGACTGACCATATACACATATGATCAGCGTCCAAACCCCCTCTCCACCCAACCTAAGACCAGGCAATGGCTGCTGATGACTCAAAAAAGAAGGCGAGGTTGCAAACACTAAAGAAAGTATTACGTTTGAGTGGGACTCGAACCCCAGTTCGGGGAGCGTCAGGCAGGGACGCTTCCAAGAGGCCATTTATACTTATAATAACTGGTATTAGATTCCAGCCAAATAAAATCCCAGTTAAATCCAGTTCTCTTTGGGAGATGCAATAAAGAACAAAGGATTGTGCAATTTACAAAAATCTTATCTAAATTCAACTTTGTTTTCAGGATATCCATCAACCCTTCTGTTACAGAACCAAGCATCGTTCAAAACCTTTTATGAAGTTATGATATTAAATGCTATATGTATATGTTGGTCTTTTCTTTAATGCTGGAAAACAATATCCAGTTGTTACAAATAAAGTAAGAAATGTAACATAACTTCTCAGTCGTATTCTCACGATCGATTAAGATGATTGACAGTAAGTGATGAATGGAATAATTATTTTGATATATACAGTATTCATTACTTCTTTTGTCGCAAGATCAGGGACAATGTAATTTCACAGTTAAAGTAAAGTAGTGTCGTAGTGAGCACTGACCGAGCTATGAGAGCACACTGAAGCCCAGTAGTTGAAATGGTAACAGTATTAACACCTACATTACATAATCTTAGTGCAATCTGATAAAGAGTAGAAACGGTTACCATGGTATGCTGGTTAGAATATTCGTTGGTGTCTACCCTTCATACGTGGGGGTACTCAATAATAATAGGAATAAAAAAAACCTTCAAGCTGGTGATCCATACCACAACTTTACAGTTAACGTGACCACCCTCTTTTTTAAATACTGATTTCTAGTTCTATCACTATATATGTAAAATTTCACTTTATCTTCTACACAGTATTAAAATTTTTATTCAGAATTCTGAAAATATAATTTTAAACGCGAAAACAAATTCTTGAAAGGTGAAAAACTCAAACTACATCATCATGATGAAAAAATATCTTTCCATCTGATCTAAACTTTTCAGGAATTTGCGTAATATTGAAAATTCATTGAGATTGGAGGAAACCTTTCCTGTTCCATCAGTAATTAATAAGTGAAGATAGTGAATGATAGAATACAAACGTGAAAACTTTATTCATGTTGACTATAATCACTATTTGTGCAATGGAACTTTTTATAAAATTAGCAAAAAACAGAAAAACTATCATCACAGTCCTCTTCCGTTTTCTGTCTTGACCGTCGAGGGGGACTAAATAAAACCCAATTCTTTATAATACCTTTATTAAGTTTATATGTTATTAAATGTTACATTTTTAATTCTTCTTATTCTATAATGACCATTGGTCGCTTTTTTAGAGAGAGAGAGAGAGAGAGAGAGAGAGAGAGAGAGAGAGAGAGAGAGAGAGAGAGAGAGAGAGAGAGAGAGAACCTACAAATAAATAAAAATGTTCGTTGAAATGTGGGTTTCTCCTCAACACCTACATGATAAACATCGTGAGAGAGAGAGAGAGAGAGAGAGAGAGAGAGAGAGAGAGAGAGAGAGAGAGAGAGATATTGGGGATCATAATTACTTTGTATTATGTAGTGCTTGATTACCGAGTGTCTTTTTCCATTACTTCGTAGAGGGGATGGGGTTGCGAGGCTCATACTCATTACTGTAAGAAGGATTTGGATATTTTGTACGAGAGGCTTCCTGGGCGTTAATCAAAGGTGACCCCACATCAAGGCAACAATGAAAGTTTAGTATAAAATAAATTAAAAGTCAAAGAAAATGTATTTTACAAATGCTCCAATACATTTTTGAATTAGCCCCCACTTTTTTCACATTCATACAAACTGTTTTATCCTATTTAAATATATAGAATTTCAGTAGCTTTATTTCTCATGATTTAATAAATGGATGAGAAGATCTTCTATAATTTTGACCAATAAAATCATATTGTAGAAGATTCTTTCCTAACTAGTTTTCTGCAAACGAGTATATTATAAGGAAACCTCAGACGATAAATAAAATAAATATCCGGGATTAAATTTCCGAAACATTACATAATATGAAAGAATTCTATTCTCTTACTCCTAATGGAGACACTGAGTACCCTCCTTATCATTGATAACCAGAAGGAAAGAAAGAAATGAGTTATTTGACACCATCACTATGAGTAGTTTCACTTCAAAACAGTTTTCCACAAATAAAGATAAGGAATGTTACATGCTTCCACTTTCCGTTAGTCTATGGAAAACTTCCTTACACACTGCACAACTATGTGGCCTCAGAGGTAAAGTATGGGATCCATAAAGCTTATTCATTATGATGACAGTTGTGCTATTGGAAATGTCTCTGCCTAGCAACTGTTGGACTGGGATTTGAGACCCGCTCCAACTCGGTAGTTTCTTGTATTGTCTGCAAAGTCACCATCATTGTGAGCTAAGGATGGGTGCATGGGGAGCCTATAGGTCTACCTGCTAAGTCAACAGTAGCCATTGCCTGACCCTCCCTGGTCCTAGCTTGAGTAAAAGGGTCTTAGTGTAGTCACTAATAATATGTATATGAGGTTAGTCTCCAGGGCAGTGTCCTACTCGCTAGGGCATTGTCACCGTCCCTTGTCTTTGCCATTCATGACCGTCCTTTAAACATTTAACAGAGGATATGTATGTTTTCCCTCTCGCTATAAACCTTCACGAGAGATAATTCTGTCTTTTCCTTTGAGTATCAACTACATATCTTGATTAATGTGTCTTTAAATCTTCTGTCTTTAGGTGTCAAATGAGGATCCTTCCTTGTGATAACGAGAATCATATTCAAAGTATTATAGTAAAATTAAAGGTCTCTTTTGATTCGATCTTTCCTCATCCTTCTTATACTTTCTCAACCGAATTGCTCTTCCTGTCATGTAACTCAGGACAATAAATTCCTGTTCAAATGGTTTTACACACAAACCTTCTCCTTTCTGTGTCTCCGTCTGTTCATTAAAACTTGAAGTGGAATGGAAGGGAGAGGAGAACTCAGAGTTGATTGAGTTGAAAACAGAAACATACAAATACAAATACAGACAGACCGACATACACACACACAAATACACATATAAAACAGCTACAATATCTCCTTGGCGTCCAAGAATCGAAGACAGAAGACATTAATACTGTACTATTAGATATATGGATCCTGTAGATATATTATATATATATATATATATATATATATATATATATATATATATATATATATATATATATATATATATATATATATATATATATATATATATATATATATATATATATATACAGGGCTGCCACTCGTACTTTTCAGAAAACTCCAGATTCAGATGAAAAAAAACCCAGATTGCTAAACAAAAAACCCAGCACTATATGTAGTGTATATGTGTGTATATATATACACACGCACGTATGTATATAATATACATACATATGTATGTGTGTATATATATATATATATATATATATATATATATATATATATATATATATATATATATATATATATATATATATATATATATATCACTTGGTAATAATACTAAATAATTACATTAGACATACCTGGGATATAAATAATCTGAAGAACCCTAGGCTTGCAGTAACTAAGGCGATGGATGGAAAAGGCTTATGTTCGAGTTTATAGGAGATCTGGATCATTCTCAAATTCAGAAACTTCTTTTAGGGTTACTTTATTAGAATCTTGCAGATCTTTCAGGCGTTTTTGATACCTTTTATGGCAAATACCATCCATAACATCTTTTACGAGTTCAGATGCAGGTTCCCAAGTATCACCACTATTAAAACCACCTCTGGTAATTGCCTGTTTAGCAAGCAGCTTGTCTCGCACTGAATAGGGTTTGAGAGAGTTTGTATTTTTTGATTTGACTAAATTGACTTGCGAGAAAACTCGTTCTACGGAGGCAGAAGAATGTGCGAGTATTGTTAAATTTGTCATAAAGCAGGAAAGCTTTTCAAATTTGGGAATACTAAGGCCATCTTTTATGTTTCTCAATTTGTACCAAAATTCTGGAATTGAATTATAAATTGGAGTTATATCTTTTGAATTTCGGAATGATCTCCATTCATCGTCTAGGTCATTCATTTCCTTTTCAGGGATAATTGAGGGAAAACTGATTGCTAATTTGACAAGAGATGTTGGAGACTTTGCAGGATCCAGAGCCAAAGCAGGATCCAAAATGCTTAAACTAGCATCCTTCCTTGTGATAACGATAATCACATTACAATTATTGTAGTAAAATTAAAGGTCTCTTTTGATTCGATCTTTCCTCATCCTTCTTATACTTTATCAACCGAATTACTCTTCCTGTTATGTAACTCAGAACAATAGATTCCTGTTCAAATGGTTTTACACACAAACCTTCTCCTTTCTGTGTCTCCGTCTGTTCATTAAAACTTGAAGTGGAATGGAAGGGAGAGGAGAACTCAGAGTTGACTGAGTTGAAAACAGAAACATACAAATACAAAGACAGACAGACCGACATACACACACACACACAAATACACATATAAAACAGCTACAATATCTCCTTGGCGTCCAAGAATCGAAGACAGAATTTCTGTTACATTAATACTATGCCTGATACTATTAGATATATGGATCCTGTCAGGCAAACGACCAGTTTATTTTGGAGATAGCGGTAAAAAAGAAGATATATATATAGATATAGATATAGATATATATATATATATATATATATATATATATATATATATATATATATATATATATATATATATATATATATATATATATATATATATATATATATATATATATATATATATATATATATGTGTGTGTGTGTGTGTGTGTGTGTGTATATATAATATTTAATACAATAGTATCTTTACCTACTTAAAACCTATTTTACATTTCTTCTTATTATGAGGTAAATTAGATGGTTCTTTCAACCATAGTTTACACAAAGTAGTGAGTTGAGCATTACGAGTATATACTCTGGAAAGATAACATATTTAACATCTTCGACTTACCCAATACGTGAGAGAACTGAGCTATCACGTTTAGAATCAGTGTTTTGTCAACCCGTCAGCCAAGAGGGTATTCAATAATAGTATAGAGCAAACGTTAACTATATAACATGGCCTACCCTCAAATCCAAGCTACTTGATCTGACTCTTTTTAAAATTCTGATTTTTTTTCTATAACTATTTATGTAAATTTTTCACTGAATCTCCCAGATGATACGAAGATTTTAATTAATAATAATTAAAAATAATTATAAACATAAAAAATAATTCTTAAAACGGTAAATAGTCCAAATTTTTGAAAACACATCATTATGATGATAAAATATTTTCCATCTGATCGCACTCGTCAGGAATTTACGTAATATTAACTGTTCACTGAGATTGGAGGAAGCCTTTCCTGCTTCATTAGTATCTAATAAGTAAAGAACCGGAATGATAGAATACAAACGTGAAAACTTTATTTTCGTTGACTATAATGAAGATTAATTTATTTAATTTTCTAAAGATTTTGCAGAAAATAGAACTCACAACACTGTTCTCTTTAGTTTCTGTCTTGGCTTTCGAGGGGGACTAAATGAAATCTAATTCTATTTCATACCTTTATCAAAGTCTATATGTCAATAAATGCAGCATTCTTAATCTTTCTTATCCTATAATGACCTTTGGTCTATTTCTAATTATGTTTAAGGGGAAACAGGAAGATCTGCTCTTCTAGTCTGTTGTAAGATTCCATAAAAACAGTTATTTTTACAAAAACTATCTCACAAATTTTTAATATCAGATTTAGAGGGAGAAAGAAAATATAGCAAATTGTGGAAAACTATAGAAATTATAGATTATTTTCTTCATCATTCACATTGGCAATTCAGTTAAAGAGAGAGAGAGAGAGAGAGAGAGAGAGAGAGAGAGAGAGAGAGAGAGAGAGAGAGAGAGAGAGAGAGAGAGAGAGCAATTGGTTCTGTTCTCTATTTTTGTTTTTTTTTTCCGTAGGTTCTGAATGATGCTTATATAAGTACCAACAGTATTCTTGTAGCTCTAGGTAAAATCAAATCCAAAGAAAATCCTACAGTCTGGAATGAAAAATTAAATACATACAAAACAATTAAGTGTCATTCATTGGTTGTAACAGTCAACAATTCTAGGTAATCACACCTATAAATAGGTACAGAAATGTAAATAATTACAAGCTAGAATTAATGAGGTAAGTAAATTACCGAGTTACTTAAACACAAACCAGTCAGTTTTAACATCCAATGTTGCATAACCGTTTGGAACAAAAAGCAATACAGCGACTCATTTTACTAATCATTGGTATTTTGCATTGCTAAGACGCACATATCAGAGGTCAAGAACACCTTCAGGGTAGAACTTTCCGGCTAAAAATGCTTGGTTATAGATTTGCCTTTGTTCTTTAAAGGATGCCACAAATATTACGCCCAAATACATCTCTTTGTCTATCAAATTAGGGACTTGATCATTCTCCAAAATGGCCAGTGTGCGAGTTTTATGGATGACATGACCAAATGCTCAGTAGTATCCTCTGCCTCCCTGTACAAAACACAAAGGGTATCCTTATCATTCCTGTTTCCATAATTTTCTTTTAATTCTTGCACATTTAACCTTGTTTTCTTGAATATTACTGTTGCATCATCAATACCATGCTATTATGAAACCCAAGAGACGATATACCATGTCCCATATTCGTTGTTAAAGTTTCCTTAACAACCAAGTAACGAAGCCAGATTTGGTTTACACTGAACGCTGTTATGTATTATTGTACTAATGTACTGTATTACCTCAAACGTTACGTGTATTGAGCGCAACATTGCATCATATTGCATTGATAAAACATGTTTAAGATTGTACATAACTGAAATAATGTATTTTGATGATAGGGTTCAAGCATTTATTGATTACCTCAAAGATAGGATGTGATTCTTTCTACTTTTGTACTGCAGTAGGATTTAAGTCTTTTGAGAGCGATGCTCTTATGTTTTTTATCAGGTTTTGGTTTTTAAGATTGTTTACGAGAGTTGGTTGTTGGAAGCCCAGAGCCAAGAGCAATGTAGCCTCTTATTATACATTAAAGGGTTATGTATACACCTGCGTTTGATTGAACATATCAACAATAAAAAATTGACAACGCAGATTGGATACCCCTGGATGATTACTAATAATTATTCACTCATTTACAGGTGAGTAATATGCTGAAATCACCAGAAAATCAACCAACTTGAAATATAAAAAACGCGTTGGGCTGAAGTCGTTTCTCTCTCTCAAAGAAAACATCATTTTCTACTTATTGAATAATTCCTCAAACAGGAATTTCTTCTTGTTGCATATTAATCCTTGGTTTAAAACTTTGCCTCTCAAAGATTTATCCCTCCTGAATTCACTGCTGGTACGAGCTATTTTCATAAAAGTTTCGTTATAACCAAATGATACGTCAAAACCAACTTTGTCAATGAATAATCACACTACCAACTGGTCACAGTAGGCACAAGGAAGACTGCCCCACACCCATAGGTGAGAGGGTATCAGGAGACCAACTTAACTTAATCAATATGTTGTGTGCATTTTATATCCAAGTGGGTATGCAATAATATTTGGTTTTCCACCAACGTTCTTCTGGGAATCATATGGAAGCTTGTAATAATAAGAATAGGGAAGGGAGGAATATGGGGAAAGGAAGGGTACCCCTGGATCCAATCTAGTTTATAGCTCAAAGGCAGGTACTCGGGATGGGAAAGATTAAGGAGAGAGGGAGAAAGAGAAGTACAGGAGAAGAATACAAGAGAGGGGCAGACCCTCTTGCGATATTAGGGAATTGGTATTAGCTAAGAAGCCAGATACTTGTATTGGATAATCTTGAAGCAACTCTTTTTAAAACTTTGAAATCTTTTTCTCAAACTATATATGTAAAATATCACTGATTTTTTGTGAATGTTATACAAAAATTACAATCAATTTCTTAACGAATAACTATAGAAACAAAAACAAAATCTTAAAAGGTAACAGTAAGCAAGGCTGTTCAAGAGTACATCATTACACAGTCACTCTCTGACTGATATTGGACGGGAAAGTTCCATCTCGGACTGTGAGTCGCACTGATCAGGCACGACTCTCCTGCAGATACAGTTTCCCTGACATTTTCTCTTTTAGGATGGTATCTTGTGGTATAGTGGTAACGTCATACTAACTCAGATGGAAAGACCAGCGTTCGAGTCTCCCAACAGACGAAGAAAATAAGTTTTGTTTCTGCTCTTAGGTTGGTTGGAAGTTTATAAGCTACAAAGCCAAGTATAATAAATAATAAAATGAAAGTTTTATTGCTTCATTTTACTTGTATTCTTTGTTACTGTTTTGATTCAGTTTAGTATTTACTTCTGCCATCCTTTCCAACATTTGGTATTACAATTTCCTGATTTTCCAGATAATTGAAACTTTGCCTAACACACGGATTGGTAACAATAATTACAAAATGAAATATTATAACATCCAAGTTTGAACTTCAAAAGTATCAATAAGTAAATTCCAAGACTTAAGAAGAACATTCATAATGTGGGTACTATTTTCACTAAAACTTCTCTTAAACTAAGATTAAGCAAAACCAAAGAAAACTGAACCGTTGAGGGGCTTGGTAGTATACTCTGCATCCCTACACAACAAAACAAAGTTTATCCTTATCATTCCTGTTTCTATGATTTTCTTTTAATTCTAGCATATTTAACCTTGTTTTCATAACCATTACTGGCTCATTAGTGTTAACTTTTCCTATGTAATCTCTTCTACTATTACTAATCACAAACCTCAGTTTGGTCATCACTACATTCTTTTCTTCTATTTTTCTTTTAATTTTATTTGCCACTTTACTTTTTTGTTTATTTTTTTGTTCTCGCTTTTTATACTTTCTTACTTCTTCAATTTTAATATCATACTTATTGTATATTTCTATGATACTTTTTCCCTAACATTCCCCATATGGTTCTCTTATTTGGACAGCTATTCCTACGGGCTGACCAAGTGAAAGGCCCGTACCAAAAAGAAGAATTGGCTGTAATGCTCTACGAACGAAGGAACGAACAGACAGCTATTTGTACCTGGGAGTTGTCATAGGCAAACAACTAACCTCCAAGTAGTAAATGGAAAGCTTGCAGCTATGAGATACATGTCTTCTCTAAAGGACGGAGCAAATGAGCATATACAGAAGAACTACCTAGCCCGTACTAGAACACTTGTGGACTATGCTGCTCTTACCTTAACAAAGCTGAGAGAGGCCCAAAGAGTTACGCTAGAGGTAATACAAAATGATGCCATGAGACTCATGCTATGAGCACCCATGTGAACAAGGCTGTGTAATATCAGGCCTGAAACCAAATTGCCGACCTTAGAAGACAGGATTGCACAGAGAAACGCAAGCACAAGGCAAAAATTTTTCTCTGTGACAGACACTCCATAACAAAGAAGAGGGTAAGAAAAGAACTCACAAAGCACCCTGAGATCCAGACCTAAAGCTCCTATGGCAAGGACCACTGTGATAATTTAAAGAGCCTGGGAATAGCTGAAGTAATACTGAAACTGAGTCCAGACAAAACTCAGGGCGCACAGCACTTCCCACCCTGGATAAAGGAAACTGTATCTTTATTATATACAAAACTTCCAGAAGTAAAAGGAGGTTGCACAATGAAGGAGCTAAGAACAGCAGCCCAGGAGGCAATCAGAAGCATAGAAATTGAACTGTGGATTCTGGAATACAAACAACAGGAGCTGCAGTATAATTCAACAACTTTACAGCTTGCTGCAGAATATCCAACAATGCCTCTACCATGGAGACAGAACTTGTTGCAATAAAGCAGGCACTGAAATACTCGTTTGAAAACGAAGAAATATCAGTAGTCATCCACAGACTCAAAATCCTCAATGCAAGCCTTACAACAAGCAAAGAAAAAAAAATAAAGGTCTACTAGCTGATATCAAGTTGTAAGGACAGTGAGACAAGCGTCACCAAGATCAACTGATACTTTATTCGAATGTGCACGGAAGTATATTACAAGGTGCGGACGGAAAGGTAGGATGACGTTGGCGCCAAATCAGATTGAAGTGCCCCCCAAAATATATGTGTTTTCTCACACTTACAAATATATGAATTATGGGTTAACAAAATCATGTTATGAAATGATACATATATCAAAATGTAGCTCTGGTAGAGCGGAATATATATATACATAGGAAACCACAGTGTGGCGAAGAGAGAATTTAAATAAATAAGTAGTTTGTCGATTCTGGACGACGAAGGGATCGGTGTCCTTACAAGTACTCCCTCCCCAAGACATCGGGCGGCGTAGAGGGCTGATGATCAATCTTCGTATCTTTTCGGGCGTCGGAGGGTTCCTCTTGTTTTTGAACGGAGGGGCGCGCTGGCGGTCGGTGTAAGGATCTCTTCCTCTTGTCGTCGTTTGATGATTTTTCTTTCGTTGGGCGGTTTGTTTTGAGGTGGAACTCTGGGTCTGCCAGGTCCAGCGGAGGCGGTGTCGCTCCCTTCGAGAAACGCTGGTTTCATGCGGTCTATTGAGACCCAGTCCTCTTGGCCATGGACGTCAAGAAGGAAGCCTTTCGTTGTCTTTTTAATTACCCGGTAGGGACCTCGATAAGGTCTAGTCAGTGGTTGTCAATGAGCGTCGACACGGACGAAAACGTACCTGCAGTCATCCAGGCTTTTTGGCTTGAAGTGCTTGGTTCTGTCCTGGTAAGTTTTGAGACACGGCCTGAACTTCCTGGTGATGTCCCTTAGGTGATCCAGCTGTGTGTCGTCGGTTGATGAGGGGAAGAATTCGCCAGGAACTGCGAGCGCTTCCCCGTAAACCTTTTTGGCGGGCGAAGGTTCGCCGTCTGCGCGAGGGGCGGTGCGAAGGCCGAGGCGTACCCAAGGAAGTCGTGATTTCCAGTCCCCGTCGGTGCAGCTCGCCATCAAGGACGCCTTGAGGGCGCGGTGAGTTCTCTCGACCATGCCGTTTGCCGCGGGGTTGTATGCCGTGGTGCTGTGGAGCATCGTCCCCATCAGGTTCGCCAAAGCGAGCCATATTTCTGAGAGGAAAGCGGGGCCTCTGTCAGTCGTGATGTCGTCAGGAACGCCAAACCTGCTCACCCAGCTTGACAGGAGGGCTTCGGCACATGCTTGAGTCGTAGCTTCGGTCATCGGCGATGCCTCCAACCACCTAGTGGAGCGATCGATGATCGTAAGTAGGTAGCGAGCGGATCCAGAAGGGGGCAATGGTCCCACGACGTCGATGTGTATATGGCCGAAACGTCTTTTTGGCTGGGGAAATTCGCCTACCCCCGATTCGGTGTGACGGCTGACCTTGCTTGACTGGCAGTTGATGCATGACTTCGCCCATTCCCGGGCGTCCTTTTTTATCGCTGGCCAGACAAACTTTTCAGATAGACGGCGAGCAGTGGTGCGTCCTGAGGGGTGTGAAAGTCCATGGATGATATCGAATATTTTCCTTCTGCAGGAGGCTGGTACCCAGGGACGTGGGCGGCCCGTGCTGGTGTCGCAAAGAATAGTTACTCCTGCTGGTCCGAGGAGAATCGCACTTATATTGAGCGCGGATGGCTCCGTCAGTTGATCCTGTGCTTCTCGGTCGGTGCGTTGTTCGGTTGCGAGATTGGCGTAGTCGATTCCCAGGTGGATCGCGTCAATTTCGATCCTTGAAAGGGCGTCCGCGACTGGGTTTTTCTTTCCTGGGACGTAACGTATGGTGCAGCCGAATTCAGCGATTGATGCGAGATGACGTTGTTGTCGGGAGGACCATGCGTCCATCGATTTCGTGAAGGCGTGTACGAGGGGTTGATGGTCCGTCGCGATTGTGAAGGGGGTACCCTCCAAGATGTGCCTGAAGTGGCGGACGGCGAGGTAGACGGCGAGGAGTTCCCTATCGAAGGTGCTGTATCTTGTTTCGGCGGGTTTCAATTTCTTGCTGAAGAATGCCAGCGGTCGAGGAGAACCATCGACGAGTTGCTCAAGCACAGCCCCGCAGGGGACGTTGCTGGCGTCGGTCGTTAGTCGCAGGGGCGCGTTGTCGTCGAAATGAGCCAGGGTGGTGGCATTCGCAAGGGCATCCTTCGTCCGAGCGAATGCCTGTTGCTGGGGCAAACCCCACTCGAGTTTTTTTGCTTTTCCTTTCAGGACGTCGTCGAGGGGTGACAGGATTTGTGCGATGTTAGGGATGAAGCGCCTGTTGTAATTGACCATTCCCAAGAACTCCTGAAGTTGGCGGATGGTCGTAGGCATTGGGGACTTCCTGATGGCGTCGACCTTGGTTGTCATGGGTTTTACCCCGCGCGAGGATACGCGGTGACCAAGGAAATCCACTCCCTCCGCACCGAACGTGCATTTGTCAAAGCGTACGACTAGGCCGTTCTCCAGTAGGCGCTTTAGGACGGTGCGGACGTGTCCCCGGTGTTCCTCCTTGGTTTTCGAGAATATCAGGATGTCGTCGATGTAGCAGACGCAGAAATGTAGGTCACCCAGAATGCTATCCATTAGTCGTTGGAAGGTCGCCCCGGCGTTGCGTAGACTGAAGGTTGAGTATGCGAAAGTGTAGGATCCGAACGCCGTTACAATGGCAGTTTTCGGGATATCTTCCGGGAATATGGGGACCTGGAAGTAAGACTTGTGAAGGTCCATCTTGGTAAAAAACTTTGCGCCGTGCAACGCGTTCGTTAGGTCCTGCATGTTGGGCAGCGGGTAATGATCGGGCGTTGTGATGAGGTTGAGGCGCCTGTAGTCGCTGCAAGGTCTCCAGGACCCGTCCGGCTTTTTAACCATGTGCAGGGGTGATGCCCAGGGGCTCGATGCTTTCTTACAGATACCCATGCGTTCCGTGTCCTCGAAGGCGCGTTTGGCATCCCTCAGTTTCTGAGGCGGGAGGCGGCGGAATTTGGCGTGAGTGGGAGGTCCTGTCGTTGTGATGTGGTGGTAGATACCATGCTTGGACGGGGAACCTGGCAAGTGTCGGAGCTCGGGCTTGAAAACCTCGGGAAACTCTCGTAGGAGGTCGGGTAAGGCCTAGGGTTCGGTCGCGTCGGTTGCGGTGGTTTCTTTCTTGATAGAATGTTGATCTCGTCGTCCTCAAGGGCCATTGCCGAGGAGTCTATGGAAGAGCAGCTGCTGAAGGAGGAGAACGGAGGCGGTGTTGACGATGATGCTCCGAGGCAAGATGCTCTGGAGGCCTCGTGGAGCTTCTGAGCCTTCGACAGGAGTTCGTTCATCGGGAGCGTGTCGGCGTCTGTCAATTGGGCCCGTACGTCCTGTGGTAGGCGTCGAAGAAAGATTTCGCGAGATAAGCTAATCTCACGTCGTCGGCCGTTGCTGTCTGTTTCAGGGAGCATAAGTAGGCCAGTTAGCTAGTCTCACGCCTCGACAGGAGAGGTGTCACCCATGGGCTTGCCGGCGAGGTCCAGTACTTTCTGTGCCCTTGCTGAGACAGAGAGGGAGTAGATACCGATGAGTTTCGTTCTCAGGTCGTCGTATGAAACTTGGCCGGCCTGGGCGTCGAGCCATGGGGAAATCTTGTCGAATACTTCTTCAGGTATGGAGGTGAGAACGATGTCAGCCTTGGCGCAGGAGTCGCTGAGTCTAGCGACGCGGAAGAGTACGTCCGCTCTCAGGAACCAGGAAGCGGTGTTGTGTTGAGAAAAGGGCGGCAGTTTGACTTTGGGCGTGGAGGCGAGGCCGTTGGGTGCGATGGGAGAACCAAAGGCAGGCCCGTGCCTAAGGTAACGGAGTATGTAAAAGGTAGCACAGCCGTAATAAGTCCGTTAATGGCAAAGCCAAAACCGCTGATGCTACTTTCAACTCCGGGGTCACCAGTTGTAAGGACAGTGAGACAAGCGTCACCAAGATCAACTGATACTTTATTCGAATGTGCACGGAAGTATATTACAAGGTGCGGACGGAAAGGTAGGATGACGTTGGCGCCAAATAAGATTGAAGTGCCCCCCAAAATATATGTGTTTTCTCACACTTACAAATATATGAATTATTGGTTAACAAAAACATGTTATGAAACGATACATATATCAAAATGTAGCTCTGGTAGAGCAGAATATATATACATAGGAAACCACAGTGTGGCGAAGAGAGAATTTAAATAAATAAGTAGTTTGTCGATTTTCTGGACGACGAAGGGATCGGTGTCCTTACAAAGTCACTACTATATCAGCACAATGAAAGAGGCACACCTGTGACTCTCAACCTGATTCCAAGTCATATTGGAATACCATGGAATGAGAAAGAAGATGAGCTAGCCAAAAGCACAGACACATAGACAGGTTACAAGTGCACATACAGCCTGGCTTCAACAGACTAATAACAAAATAAAGCCACAGCGCAAAGAAAATATGATCAAGGACCTACACAAGTGGATAGAAAATAACTCCCCTTCTGCCACGTGGTACAAGTGGGCCACAGATCTGGTGCCTCTCTCCATTGACAGGCACACACCAAGAGAGCAAGCTGTATGTTTTCACAGACTCAAGCTGGGGTACAAAGCCTGCTGGGAGACTGTAGAAAACAGCGTAAGACCATGCAAACACTGTGAAGAGATACCGCGACAGGCACTTCAGCACTACTTGCTAGAATGTAGGGAGACAGCGTATCTAAGGGGTAACTTACAACCAGACGTTAACTCACAAAACTCCATGCAAACTGCAGCTACACTGGTAAAAGCAATTGTTGAAGATATTGAAAACCATAGACAATTGCTTTTAAACCTACCTCCATCGAGGTAATGTAACCTCTGGAAGTTCATTCAACTTCATCTCATCCCCTCACTGTAAGCCCCTATACACATCATCGGTATTCTTCCATAAATTTTTCTACAACCCAAGGCCTTAAATTTTTCAAACTACTACCACTATCCATGACACGATGGCCCCCTTCCACTACTACCGTCATCCTTCCTCTGTTCACATC
The DNA here is from genome assembly GCF_036898095.1 of Palaemon carinicauda. Lineage (NCBI taxonomy): Eukaryota > Metazoa > Arthropoda > Malacostraca > Decapoda > Palaemonidae > Palaemon > Palaemon carinicauda. Next base: position 27,175,982 of record NC_090749.1, on the reverse strand, counting down.
TGTCTTTACAAGTAAAAACCTTTCAAATTTCCATTTTATAACTATTGACCTACTGAATTTAATACCACAACAACAACAACAGATCTTCCACTGCTTTCTTAACTAGCATTTGTCATCTGATGTTATGAAATAGCATCACCCTTTTACACTCTATTCTCTTTTCAATCGGCCATATTCATGTTTCTGCTATTAGGCCACAGTATGGTGTTATAGAAACCTGTTCAAAAAATCTGTTCATGATTTTGCTCTGTATACTCTCTAGTTCTTTCATTTCTTTTTTTATGCCTCATGTCTCAATATTTTGCTACCATTGTGTGTACTACTACTGTCTCGTAGACCTTTATTCTCATTAGCAATGCCATTACATTTCCTACTCTGGTACTGTCTCCATACTTCCTTAATTCTCGTACTATGTATTATATTCTAACTTCCCTTGTGCTTATGCTGCGACTATAGTTTCCTTTTTCTGAATACCCTTCTCCTAAGTATTTATATTCCTAAACTATTTCTATTCTTCCATTTCTAACCAGCACATTCACTGTTTTAACCTCTTCTTTTTTGTGTCTAATTACTAACATCGCAGACTTCTGTTCTTCCAAACTGAGGCAGTTGCTCATGGCTCTTTCTACTTTGTAACGAAAGTTGCTAGGGAACATTATATCATCTACATAAATTAAGGTTTTTATTCTAATATTTCTAATCAGGGTTATCATGTTTTCACTTATTGAATTATCTTTGTCCAAATACTGTTCCCTGTTTTACATTTCCTTCTATCATAATTTCCTCTTCATATCCAACCGGACTCTTGATAATATCTTAGCCCTTTCTTAGGGGAAAAGGGGGGGGGGGGGAGGGGCACCAAAATGTCATCACCTGCATAATCATCCTGAGACAGAATGGGCCTTCCTTAAGACTGGTTAAGAAAGAAAAGACAACTGATTACCATTTGAATAGTCAGAAAAACCATTGCATGGGAGAAGGTGGAGATATAACAGTTGGAAAAGAAGAACAGTAACAAGAAAATGAATAGAAAAAATCAATATTCCATGTATATATAAAGAAGTAATACAATGTCCGTAAAGAGGCTAGGATAAGCAATTTGACCCATGATTACTGAAACTGCCATGATTACTGAAACATCCCGGACTTCGTCATACGCATGATCTGCTGGTACCGTAGGGAGTTGAACCATCGGTCAATGATTACCAAACACAGAGGTCACCTCAGTTTTGGGAAAGAGAAGGTCCTTCAGTTCCAGAGAAAGAAGATAAGGGGAGCATCCTCTGACTTCGATCTCAAATGTCCAAGGAGACGTCAGTAGCATAGATGCTGGTTTGAGGGAGATCCGAGTAAACCTGGCTTTTGGGAGGTTCCTAGATTACAACGGATCCCTTGGAAACATGCCAATCAGCATGTTTATGGCAGGTCTTGTGGCCACAGTGGGACTTGACCGGCCTGGTACAGGCAACCTGTAAAGAAGAAACATTTCAATGACTACATCCTAGTTAGCATCAGAACAGTAGGTAAAGCATTCCAATGGGTAAAAATAAGTAGACTAAAGGAACAGCATCCCAAGACCTGTGCCACCTCGCCAAACATATAGGCTAAGTGGAAAATGAAAACAGCCACCCTAGGGCAACTAAGAAAACTATCGAACTCCCAGAGGGACCTTCAAGACTGCAGCTCCCCGCCATGACGAAAAAGGGGTACTCAACTTAGTTCATGAGGAAGAAGCTGAAGCATCCATGATCGAAAATCCTTAAGTTAAAAAACCAAGAAAAACAGGCAGAATCTCTCAAAGATGGCGGCTGCAAAGGGGAATGTATCAACAGGAAACATGTTAGTTGTAACATATTGAGATCGGGAGTTGTAACGGCTTTCTTGCCCACATATCCTACCCTTACCTTATCCTTCGAGACAAGGTTAACTCTATTTTGGGAAGGATAACTATGGCTTGTTATTAACACGTCCCTGATTTATATGCGATATCTCTAGGGATATTCGCTCCGGAGGTTAAAACTCTGTTGATACCTCAGAGGTAAAATTTCTCTGGTATATCACTCGCAGAAATATACCTAGTAGAAGCTACCAATGAGGAACTTTTATCAGGACGACATGGCTAGAGCCCAAAAAAGTAAAAAATTAAATAATACTGATAGTTTAATGTTATGTTCAACTATTTTACACGATGTAGGTTATGCAAAATATACCAATAAACTTTCCTTAAAAATAGCAAAACATTAACGGCAATATGAAACTAATAGCCAGCAAACAGAAAATAAAACTACATTCAAGATTTATCATACTGTAGATATTTACAGTATTACACAAAAATATACCGAATACTCACAGCACACCAAAATTAATTGATTAATATTCAAAGTTCTTATCAAGTGGTACGAGTTGACTTTTCAAATTTATAAAACAAGGGAGAGATGGCGTTGAGTAGTTTCAGGTATAAAATGTTGACAGGAAGAAATATGGCTCCTGCTTCTAATGATGAATACTGATTCAGTCTTCTTTGTCTTCTTCGAAATACTTTATCAGTGTGTGTAATCACCTAAGTCCAGAATCACAGAGGGTGTAGCTGAAGAATGTCTCCAACACAAGGATTGTTCATTCAGGACTCTCTCGTTTCTACCTCCCCCTAATCTCTAAAATGGGCTGCCAATGTAAGAACCCATGTCCAGCACAACGCTGTACACTCTAAAAAGCAAACAGTGTTTATCTCCCACCTCAAGAACTGTCCTATCTGGCACAAGGGACACCCAGCTCCCTGTCAGTTTGGTGGCAGTAATTTTCAGAGCTGACATACACTGTCAACTTTCCAATAAGCTCTTATAGCAGATCCTACATATGTTGTTTCTGCTATAGCAAGGAGCACCAGCATTGTCAAGACTTCTGTTATGTTGACAGGAAAAAATGCAAAGAATGTACCGCATACTATGATCACAAGGGAAAATTTATGTTCTTTGCTCTCAAGCTGGCTGCAGAGCTGGGCTTGCAGCTTGATTGGGACTGTGTCCAGCACAAGATATTGTGCAGATGCAATGATTACAATCTGTACCGCGACATCGTATATCAACTTGTCACTAGAAGGAATAGGGAGCCTCCGTTGCAAAAGAAAGCCCTACCCCTGAAGCTCATCATCATTGAGATTCCACGCTTCCATACCCCAGGTGTTCTCCAGAAGATACTGAAGACCCTGGGCAGGCCACCTAGATGGCTCAGTTTTAAACTGAGTCCAGATATCGACTGCATGAAGGCTGCACCTATTAGATATTATCAAGAATGTGGTCTTCCTGTTCTTGATCCCTCTCCTCAACCAGTGAGGATGCCACCTGCCAAGAAGAAAAAGAGTGGAACAACAGTGAAACCACCTACTGCCACCTCCACTGCCACCCTACCTACTAGCACTCTAACAACAAAAGAAGAAGCGTCAGCCATGAACATGGATCCTTCCAAAGACACTCACCCTCCTGCTCTAGCTGAGGCACATCAGCCAGACTGCAATTACACATCCTGCCAAAACACTGCTACTTGCTGAAGTCAATACCACACTCACCCCAACCGTTGGGCCTACTCCATAACTTGCTAAAGCCACTGTTACACTCACTCCAACTGTTGAGCCTGCTCCAGAACCACGGTCTACCTCTATGGATCCAGAGCACCGGCCAAAATTGAAGTTACCAGCCGTGAAAGGTGTACCTTCCTATGCAGCGGGTGCTGCCATTACAGCCTCGAACCCAGGAATAAAGATCTTTTGCCAGAGCAAATCTAAAGGGTGACATGATCATTACACCTAAGGATCAGGATAGCAACAGCCTTTTTCACAGGGAAACCTCCCTGGCCTATATTGATCCTGCCAGGAAATTGAGGAAAGCAGTTGTCTCCAACTATTCTGTTAAGATGTCACTGTTCTTCATATCTGACTGCAGTAATGTTGCCCATGCTGAACGTCATTTGGGCAGCCATAAGCTGCCAACCAGGAAAGTCACAGTCACCTTCATTGGGTCAATCCCACCGTCAGTGGACCTCAGACTATGGGGAATCTTTCCCATAGAGGACTTAGACATCGACCCGCTATGGTGCTTCAACTGCCAACGTTTTCGCCAACACAAGGAGAATTGTAGGAGCAGAACGGTCTATGGAGTCTGCAGCCGCCGACAATCTACCCAAGAATGCATTGTCACCCACAAGAACGGGTTAGAGATCCATCCAAAGTGTCCCAATTATGGTGGATCTCACCACGCCTATAACAGGAGGTGTCCAGAGCAATTTAGAAGATTGGCAGCATTACAGACCATCCCAACTACCACTGCTGCAGCTGCAATGCCAGAGCCACCTAAGCCCCAAAGACCTCCACGTTACAGGCCTCTATGTCAGACTTCCTCTGATCCTGACCCAGTCACCCCCACTCCTGTCACTGCGGTCATGCTCTTGGAGCTGACGTCACAATATTCACCGGGTCAATCATTCTTATTTTCCTTCATCTCCCAATTTGCTTTATACCCCAGCCTGAGTCTGTGGATGCATATAGCCTGCTCTTTGGCGTGTGTCTGTCAATGGGGGAAGCACTAGTTCCGTGACCCATGAGTACCTATACTCTATATATGTGTCTGGTGCTTTTGGCTAGCTCATCTGCTTTTTCATTCCCTGTTATTCAAATGTGACTGGGAATCCAGTTGAGAGTCACAGGTCTGCCCCTTTAATTGCGCTGATATAGAAATGCTTTAATATCAAATAGTAGAGCATTGGTTTCTTTGTTGTTTTCCTATTGCATGGCATGGCATGCATTAAGGATCTTGAGTCAGTATGAATGACTACAGGTCCTTCATTTTCAATATGGTGTTTTAGTGCTTGCTTTATTGCAACAAGCTCTGTCTACATGGTGGAGGCATTGTTAGATGTTCTCCAGAAGGCCAAAAATTATTGGAATATACTGCAGGTCCTGTTGTCTGAATACCAGGATCTACGGTACTATCAGTGTAGTAGGTCTGCCCCCCTGCCGTTTTTGTACTCCTGATTGCTTCCTGGGTTACATTTCTTAATTCTTCCATTATGTAGTTCATATATTTATTCTTGTTTGATAGATTGCCCAGCCTTTTGCTGGACATGGGCTCTTACGTCGGCAGTGTGTGTGTGTGTAAATATTTATGTTAAATCTTGATTATAATTTTATTTTCTGTCTGTTGAATATTATTTTCATATGACTGTTAATATTTTGCTATTGTTTAGAATACTTTATGAGTAGATTTTGCATAATTTACGTCATGTACAATAGATGAACGTAACAGAATTGGCGGGCTGGGTGGGATCCGAATTTTTAGTCTGTTTGTAATTCGAACATCGTTCGTGAAGTAAACGTATTTTGTTACATGTATAAAATAGCCAGCGTACATGTCATAGTTTATTACAATCGGGTTTTTTGGCAAATTTTGTGAGGATCCCCAAGTTGAGAAATCAAGTGATCTCAAGAAATCTAGGTAAGTGAGTTTAGGCAAACATCTTGAGCTTAATGTTAAAAATTCAATGAAGAAAGAGGATATTAAACATGTGCTAGTTAAACCTTACGTTAAAGACGATGTGTTACCCCAGAATGTGTTAGATACGATGGATAGAAAATCAGTGTGTTCGGATTTACCTGATGTGGAACTTGAAAGGCTTAAAATAGAAGCTCGTTTAAGAGAAAAAGAAGTAGAATTTCAGGCTGAGCGCGAGATAAGAGAAGCAGAGTTAAAACGTGCGCAATTAGAAGCAGAATTAAAAGGTGAACAATTACAAGCAAGGAGAGAGCCACAGATAGGGAAGCTCAGATAAAGCTTCATGAGCCTAATGCTCAAAAAGAGTTAGAACTTGAAAAATTTAAGCAGACTAGTTCTAGTGATCCTGATGAATCTAGGTAAGTCATTTTTCATGAAGATGGAGTTGTACCTTCTTTTAATGAAAAGGATTTAGATGAACATTTCGTCTGGTTTTAGACAAAAGCCAAGAAATGTAAGTGGCCAGCAGAAAATTGGGCTTACATGCTGAAAGGAGTTTTGTGTGGCAGGCACAAAAAGTTTATGCTTTTATTCCTTAGTACAGTGAGCCCTCGCTACTTCGCGGTTCGACCATTGCGGATTCACCACTTCGCGGATTTTTTTCATAACGAATATATATACACATATCGCGGATTTTCCGGAAATTTCGAAAATACCGCGATTTATGAAGACCCCAAATACGTATTTCGTTAATTCCATTAATACTGTAATTAGTAATATCTGCTCTTACTGATGGTTCATTGCATTACATATGACATATAATTCAGTACAGAAAGAAATAAAACACGAAAAGAGAAAGTGATCATACGATAATTCAGTATACAGTACATAGTAAAATTAAATTGAACATGAAACGCAAATCAGATGCAGTCATGCCGTATTTGAATGGTGTAAGGCTGCTGATGGCTACTACTACAAATGTAATGGATGTGCATCTTTTCCATGAATCTTTTGTATGTGTACGTACGTATTACTGCATCCAATAATATTCTTTGTTGCAAAAATCACATCTCGAATAAGCGTACATATCCTACAACAAAACAAGCGTAAAATAGCGTACGTAAAGCTGTATACGTAGTACCTTGTATTTCAATTGGTAACTACTACGTAGCATGTAAGACGGATTGTGATTGGTTCAAGTGCTGATAGATGACCAATCAGAACCCAAGTTTTGTAATCTAGCCTGTGATTGGTGTTGTTCCGATAGACCTACTCTGGAGCTTCTGGTGTCCCTTTGATGTGAGCCTTTCCTCCATATTCCTGCCACACTATTATTATATTTTGCTTCATAAATCTCTATTGATTTCTCAGCTGTTTGGCACGTGTTCTGATTTTGTTCAATCTTTAGCGGTTTTTTAGGCGGTAAGTTTATTTTAGTTAGGATGGGTTCTGGTAAATTAATTTTTAGGAAATATAATTTTTAAGGATTTTTGCTCATTGAAATGGGTCTTCTTTACAGGTTGCTGATGACATGGAGTGTTCAACAGTCACCTGTACCAGGGGGGTCAAGTCACCCTGTGGCCACAAGGTCTACCAGAAACATGCTGATTGTCATGTTTACAAGGGATCTGTTGCAATCTAGGAACCTACCAAATGCCAGATGTGCACGGATATCCTTCACACCGTCTTCTATGCCACTGACGTCTCCTTGGATGTTCGAGATTGTAGTAGGAGAATGCTTCGATATTGGGTAAGAGGCTTCCAGAAGAGCTCTCAACAAGATGCCTCTTATCTTCCTTCTCTCTAACTGAAGGACATTCTCTTCCCCAAGGCTGTGGTGACCTCTGTGTTTGGTAATCAGTTACTAACGGTACAACTCCCGACGGTACCATCAAATCATGCTGATGATGAAGTCCGGGACGCTCTGCAAGTTATGAGTCTGGACGCTGACAACATAGCGACTACTTCTTCTGTGTCATCAGAGAGGGAAAGGATCCTGCTGAACACGGAAGCCTCAGAAGAGTCATTGGATGTACATCATGTGAGCACAGTTCCCAGTGCCTCTTTATTTTCCAAGAAAGATTCTAATACTCTTCAAACTACTCTGGACTTGTCCACACTAAACAAATTTATTCTGAAAGACCATATCCAGGTACTGATTATCTCGTGAATATGGACCCTACTACACCGTCTCCATACATCTTACAAACGCCTATTGGCATCTTCCGATAGCTCAGCACTTCTCCCACTATCTTGGTTTCAAACGGGCAAGATAGGCTTACACATTGAAAGCTATGACCTTGGGCTCAGTATAGCTCCAAGGATTTTCACGAAGCTAGTCGAGGCCCTTGTCCAATAACATCAGGACAGAGGCCTTTAGGTGATGGTGTACCTGGACGATTGGTTAGTCTCGGCTGTAACGAAGTCGGAATGTCTTCGAACAACACAAGAGGTCATGAACTTCCTACAATCTCCGGGCTTCCAAATCAACCTCAAGAAGTCCAGGCTGTCTTCAGCTTGGAAATTCTAGTGGCTAAGAATTCAGTGGAGTTTAACATCATACACCCTTTCTCTACCACAAGGCAAGAGAAAGGAAATCACAAACTCGGTTAGGTAAATACTTTGTTGAAAAGTACTCAATAGATGGCAACAGGAAAGGGTCTGCTGTCGTGACAGACCCAATCCTGAAAGCAAGACTCAAAGATGCCAACAGAGTCTGAAGAAGAAAGGTATACAATGCTTTGAGAGATCTTAGCCACAAAACTACGGTCTTACTGCGGAAGCAGCTCAAGCCGTGGTCCGCTGACAAGAGTCTATCGAACTACATCCCTCTACAGTACTCTCCTCTTTCCTGACTCTTCACATGGAGGCCTTGGAACAAGGTATGGGGGGACACTCATCTTCCAAGAAAGTACAAGGTCAGTGTTAGATCGTATTTCAGAAGATTCCCATCAATGTTCTGGAAGCTATGGCATTGTTTCTGACTCTGAAGAGACTATACCCAAAGACAAAATCCCATATCAAATTGGTAATGGACAACAATACAATAGTGCACTGTGTCAACAGACAGGGCTCCAGATCTCCTCAGATGAACCATCTTTCAGCAGTTCACCTCGAAGGGGTTCCAAAGTCATGGTGGCCCTGCCAAAATCCAAGCCTCAGGAAACAGAATTGTCTCTTGACACAAAATCCTTCTATTGGATTCTAGAGCAAGTCACGGAACTGCAAATTGATCTCTTTACAACAAGCTTTAACAAGAAACTTCCCCAGTATGTAGCACCAAACTTAGATCCGGAAGGGACAGAAAAGGATGCGATGTCTCAAGGGAATGGCCCGTGCCAACAAGAACTGTTGGCTTTAATACAAAACTGTGCCCTGACACAACATGACTACAGAGTATCTGAAGGGTAGTGATCTGCAGGAAGAGAATCTGGTTAACAACTTAGCATTACTATCATTCTTCAATTAATAACTTGGAGCACAACTAAATCAACATTGTGTTACCCCTGTGACGTTGGGGTATCCAATAACATGTTCTAAATTACCAGTAAGAACAAGAGGTTTTAAAGTACTCTTTCTGGTCTGGTCTGGTGCAGATTGCCATGCCTTTAGCATGACATAGGCTCTTGTCGTAGGAGAGCCCCTAGGAGGATATCAATCTGTAAATAGGAGTACTCCAAAAAGAGTCAAAATTGCAATATTAAAAAGGAAAGGTTGAGTTTGCAAGGGGTACTGGAACAGGAAAAAAGTAAAGGATGAGTCAAATAAGGAGGGATTTGACAAGGGCGTGAAAGGGAGGGAAGTAACCGGAAAAGGTGACTCCTTTTTAGGTCCACAAAATGAAAAGTTTTAGTTAGAGAAAAAGTGTTGATAGCAGCAAGTCCCAGTAAGTAGGAGAAACTGGGAGAGGAGAGAAGTTTTTTCTGCAGTCAGAGAAAAAATGAGAAGGTTTAAGCATAAAAGTTTATCTCTGCTCGGTGGTTTGGAACTGGAACTGTTGCAATAATTGCATGAAGTTGGGAGTTTTGGATAGGGAAAGGACTCGGGTGAGGATTTTAAAGGATTGAGGTGGGTTGGAGGATTTGGGTTTAGGAATTGGTGCTGGTTTCGGCTGGGCAGCAGTTGCAGGAACAGTTGCAGTGGGGGGCTGTCACTATCTCTTCTGGCGAGGAGGTCGCTGGTCTTTAGGTGGCTGGATTGAAGCTGGCTTCTGCTGTTTAGGAGAGGAAGTATTCTTCATAGCTGCTATCCTCTTCAGTCACTCTGGGCAGCGCCTATTCCAAGCATGGTGTGGCCCGAAACAGTTGGGGCACTTGGATGTAGTTTGTCTTCCTTCTTTGTGGGCTTTTATGCACAATTTTGTGCAGTGCCGCTGGCTGCAGACACCGCAGACGATGGGGCCTCTACACTCCTCCATGTGATGGCCAAAACTTTGACATTTATAGCATCAAAGGGGCTCTGGTGTTTAGTCCTCGATGGGGAATGTCCCCTAGACTCCTAGATCCAGCTTAGAGGGAACTGGACTGATGAAGGTGGCGATGAGTTGTCGAACAGGAACGTCTTCTTTGCTCATGCAGCGAACAGTACAGTCAATGTTGCTGCATGAAGTTGCAATGGAGATTGGCATCGTAATAGGATACCTGGTTATCACTGCTTTCTTCCGGACGAGAGCTGGGTCCAGCAGCGTTAAAGATAGCTCCTCCTGGAGGGAGCTGGTTGTCTCGTGGTCTTTGGCGGTGATAAATAAATCACCTCTCCTCTTCGGTCTGGCGATGAGCTGCATGCCAGGCTTTGCAGCCATGGCAGCAACTGAGGCATAGGACAGGGAGCTGTTGGTGTTGGAGAGCCTATACTTTTTGAGTGGTCTCTCAGGTTCGAGCTGAGAAGCTCGTAGGCTGGCAGTGACGGCGGTGGCCTCCTGAAGAAGGCTCTGGAGACAAGCCACGCAGTGACAGTCCATTGGGTTGTGGAGGTTTTATCTTTGTTTTATTTTTATTTTTTTTTTGCAAAATCCTGAGAGAGAGAGAGAGAGAGAGAGAGAGAGAGAGAGAGAGAGAGAGAGAGAGAGATGTGGAGGATTTATTTTTGTTTTTGCCAAATCCTGAGAGAGAGAGAGAGAGAGAGAGAGAGAGAGAGAGAGAGAGAGAGAGAGAGAGAGAGAGAGATGTGGAGGATTTATTTTTGTTTTTGCCAAATCCTGAGAGAGAGAGAGAGAGAGAGAGAGAGAGAGAGAGAGAGAGAGAGAGAGAGAGAGAGAGAGAGAGAGAGAGAGATGTGGAGGATTTATTTTTGTTTTTGCCAAATCCTGAGAGAGAGAGAGAGAGAGAGAGAGAGAGAGAGAGAGAGAGAGAGAGATGTGGAGGATTTATTTTTGTTTTTGCCAAATCCTGAGAGAGAGAGAGAGAGAGAGAGAGAGAGAGAGAGAGAGAGAGAGAGGTAGTTAGTGTATCGATTGTTTGTGGTGAGAAAGACTGTTGGTATAAATAAGGTTGTTTGTTTACTTTTAGCTAGGTTAGGAGAGTAGTAAATGTTTCGGAGCGAATGCTTTTTGATTTGGCTGCTGATAGAGGTGGTTGTGTGTGTGATTGCTGGATTTACTATTATTTTTCTTACCAGCGTTGGAAGTGTTCTGTGTATTTCAACAGTAAGTACAGTTTTGTTTATATTTTCTAGTCGTGATTGTGAATGATAGGAAAAGTTTATTATTTATCTTTGATTATAGTGCGATAGTTTAGTTAGCTAGGAGGGTTCATAAGTGTTTTTCTTTTTTATTTTGGTAGGCTGTGATTCCTCCTTTGGAGAGAGTTCCCTTGAATCTTTACTCGATTGTTGATGACTTGGCTTGTATAAAGAACTTGATAATGCTGCTGAGATTTCGATAATTGTTGATGACCCGGACCGAATTAAATTCCGATTGCTGTTGTTGATAATGATGATGATGATGACGGTGATGATAATAAAAACCACCCCAATCAGGGAAGTAGCTGTGGCAAATTGCCACCCAGTGGACTGTTGAGCACAAAACCGTGATAGTGCTAGTTTGCCGTTAAAGACAGTTGGCAGTGTGTGGACGACTGTGTTGGTGTCCATAAAATATATATATGTTTCTGTGTTTCGGAGTTAGGGTTGTAGTAATTTTAAATTTGTTTTGTTAGTGTTTAGTTTTAAGCTTTATTTATTTTGAGGGTTTATTTGAATGGTAGTATGATTAATGTCTATTTTGTGTTAAGTGTATGATTAGTGATAAGTCTGATTTGTTTGGTTTATGTTGAGCATTTTAGTTTGTAAGGAAATATAGTTTTAAGGATATGTTTTGTTTTTTATGTCCTTTTGTCTAAGAGTCCAGTTTATGATAAAGTAAGGAGAAAGTTTGTGTTGTGGAGACAATTGTCTGTTAGAGTGATCAAGGGTGTAGGGATTGTTCTTGCAACATCCCTCTGCATGAAGTTGCAATGGAGATTGGCATCGTAATAGGATACCTGGTTATCACTGCTTTCTTCCGGACGAGAGCTGGGTCCAGCAGCGTTAAAGATGGCTCCTCCTGGAGGGAGCTGGTTGTCTCGTGGTCTTTGGGGGTGATAATTAAATCACCTCTCCTCTTTGGTCTGGCGATGAGATGCATGCCAGGCTTTGCAGCCATAGCAGCAACTGAGGCATAGGACAGGGAGCTGTTGGTGTTGGAGAGCCTATACTTTGTGAGTGGTCTCTCAGGTTCGAGCTGAGAAGCTCGCAGGCTGGCAGTGACGGTGGTGGCCTCCTGAAGAAGGCTCTGGAGACAAGCCACGCAGTGACAGTCCATTGGGTGTTCCCCTTGAGACTCAACAACCTCCATGGCAATGGAGGACACAGGTGCTGGAGTAGGAGTAAGGGCAGCAACAGGTGCTGTCTGCGAAGGCGATGAAGGGACACACAAGGACGAGGCCAACCTCTCAGTCCTTGGTTTCACTATGGGTGACGGTGGAGGCTCTACAGGAGCTGGAGACGGTCGATTAGGGCTCTTAATTCGTTTGGGAGGGGGAGCTGGCTCTTCCCAAGTAGCTGACAAAGATCGGAAATGCTTCAAGATCTTGATGGATGCAATCTTGCACCCCTTGCATTTGCATCGAATGTGGTGGATTGGCAGTGTCTGGTCCTCGACATCGGTAGCCCAGAGGCCAGCCATGGTGAAAAGCTGGATTCTTTGTTGCTGGAAGGCATTGCAGTCTTCGCAGTCGCAGGTTGAGTCCTTATAAAGGTCCTTACAAGGACGATCATTACGTCCGTAGAGGGGCCATGCCCAGTCCCAAAGGGGGTACACGGACATGGCGGCGAAACTCTACGGTGACCGCAATGAGAATTTTACTTTGAACGGCACCGAGAGTGAGAGCAGTTGCAAGACATTGATGTTGAAGTCAGCATGGGTAGCGGCTGAGTCTGCTCTTTCTAGTCTGGTCTGGTCAAGATTGCCATGCCTGTAGCATGACACAGGCTCTAGTCGCTGTACAGCCCATAAGAGGATATCAATCTGTAAAAGGAGTCAAAATTGCATTGTTGATAGGAAGCGTTGGGTTAGCAAGGGGTATGTGGAACAGGAAAAGGTGCAGGATGAGTGATTTAACGAGGGATTTGACAAGGATATAAAAGGAAGGGAAGTAACCCGAAAAAGGAGACTCATTTTTAGGTCCACAAAATGAAAAGTTTTAGTTAGAGAAAAAGTGTTGATAGCAGCAAGTCCCAATAAGTAGAAGAGACTGGGAGAGGAGAGAAGTTTTATCTGCAGTCGGAGAGAAAAGGAGAAACTTTAAGCAAAAAAGCTTATCCCTGCTCGGTGGTTTGGAACTGGAACTGTTGCGATAATTGCATGGAGGTGGGGGTTTTGGTTAAGGAAAGGATTCAGGTTAAGATTTTAAAAGCAATTGGGATGAGGTTTTCCAAGGACATGGATTTGACTTGCTGTTGCAAGGATTGAGGTGGGTTGGAGGATGTGGATTTAGGAATTGGTGCTGGTTTCGGCTGGGCGATAGTTGCAGGAACAGTTGCAGTTGGAGGCTGTCTCGTCTGGCGAGGAGGTCGCTGGTCTTTGGGTGGCTGGATTGAAGCTGGTTTCTACTGTCTAGGAGAGGAAGTATTCTTCATTGCTGCTATCCTCTTCAGTCGCTCTTGGCAGCACTTATTCCAGGTATGGTGAGGCCTGGAACAGTTAGGGCACTTGGATGTTGTTGGTTTGCCTTCTTTGTGGGCTTTAATGCACCTTCTGTGCAATGGAACTGGCTGCAAATACCACAGACGATGGGGCCTCTACACTCCTTGTGAGGGCCAAAACGTTAGCATCGATAACAGCAAAGGGACTCAGGTGTGTAGTCCTCAATGGGAAATGTTCCACAGACTCCTAGATCCAGTTTGGAGGGAACTGGACCGATGAAGGTGGCGATGAGTTATCGAACAGGGACGTTGTCCTTGCTCATGCAGCGAACAGCATAGTCAATGTTGCTGCATGAAGTTGCAATGGTGATTGGCAACGTGACATGATACCTGGTTATGACAGCTTTCTTCCTGATAAAGGCACGATTCAGCAGCGTTAAAGTTGAGTCTTTCTAGAGGGATCTGGCTGTCTCGAGGTCCTTGGGGTAAATGATCAGATCACCTTGCCTGTTGGCTCTGGCAGTGAGCTGCATGCCAGGCTTTGCAGCCATGGCAGCAACAGAGGCGTAGGAAATTGCGCTGTCCGTGTGTGAAAGCCGAAACTTCGGCAGAGGTTTCTTAGGCTTTGAAGCTGGGATTTTCCCTGCAATGGAAGAGACTTCTTGCATGAGTTTAGTATGGCAATCAGTGCAATTGCAGTCCGTGGAATGTTTCCCCTGCTCAGTCTCCATGGCATTGGAGGACTCAGGCACGGCGGTTGAAGGATTTACTGCTACTGCAAACGACTGCTGAGGAGTTGTAGGGACAGACAAAGAAGAGCATGTGCTCTCAGTCCTTGAGGTCCTTAGTGGCAAGGGTGGGGCTGGTACTGGCGCTGATGGAAGACGTTCAGGGCTTTCCCTTCCCTTTGGAGGGGGTGTAGTCCTTTCCCTGGTAGCTGATTTTGAGGTTCTGTAATACTGAAGAGCCTTGATAGAGACGACTTTGCACCCCTTGCAGCTGCACCTGACATGATGATTTATCAGGGTTTTGTCGTCTACGTCCGTGGTGCGAAGGCCAACGGTGTTGAAGAGGTGGGCAAGTCGCTTCTGGTACGACGAACAGCAATCACAGTCTCAATATGTTCATTCGTGGAGATTGCCATGCCTGTCGCATTGCAATCTGTTGGTTGGTTGGTTGGTTTCAGATTGCCATGAAAACATGACACGGGCTCTTGTCGTTGGACAGCCAGTAAGAGGATTGGATCTGTAATGAGAACTCCTAAAGGAGCAAAATGTGGTGTATTAAAAAGGAGAGGTTGGATTGGAAAGAGTCTGGAACAGGAAAAAGGATGCAGGATGAGGGATTAAAGGATGTAGGGTGAGGGATGATGGAGGGGTTTAACAAGACATGGAAAGGGGCAGAAAGTAACCCGAAAAAGGGGATTCCTTTTTAGATCCACGAAAGAAAGGTTTTAGTTAGAGAAAAAAGTATTGATAGTAGCAATTCCCAGTAAGTAGGAGAGACTGGGAGAGGAGAGAAGGATTATCAGTAGGAGAGAATAGGAGTAGGTTTAACCCTGGATAGGTATGCTCCTCGGACACCCCTTTAAGGGTATACTCGGTCGGGAATGACCCCGACTCCGAAAAAAATTCAGGAAAAATTCAGTTATGCATCAATCTGTATTGTTTGACTTGCTAAAAATACTTCAAAGAATGCTAAAAACTACTGAAAATATAAATGACACCCATCTACAATATAACTATTTATTGGAAATATATTAAAAATGTAAGTATACAAAAAAAAGACTTGACGTAAATATTCACAAAAAATAGAAATACAGTATGCATATACACATAAATCCCTTCAGGGACACCTTCTTAAATGGCAAAGCAACAGCGTGTAATTGCTGGAAATGAGTTGGACCCATAGAAGTCAAGATCTGAAATGAGAAAAAAAGGGTAACTTTTTTTGGCCAAAAAAATTTGTCCAAATTTCATGAATTTTTTCGGGGGTACCCAAATGAAATAGGAAGAGGCTAATTTTTTTTACAGAATAAACTCATTATCCTAGAACAGAAATACATAATAAAATGTGCACTAAGATGTAATTTACTGTTATATCAGGGGCGAAATCTAAAGGTCATTTTTTGACGGCCTAGTTTCACAATGTAAATTTCTTATGAAAATCATTGTATCTCCTATAAAATATGATATTTATGCATTAAAATATACCAAAATATCACGAATTCTATACAGAACAAGAATATATAGAGATATGCCAACTTACCTTTCGGGTATGTCAACAAAATGGCCGCAGACCGCAACAACTCTTACAGCCCAATCTACCACTTGAAATGAAAAATGGGGTTGCAAACAACATATTATCATCAACATCTCTTTTTAACTCCATTAGAAGTGTGTTGATGACATACTGCCTGCTGGCCATTATTGAAGATAAATTCAAAATAAATAGAACAAAAATCAAATTTGCAAAAAATAAAAAAAATTCAGAAATTAGCATTTGAGGGAAAATGGACCTCATGGCAATATAATATATGGCATCTAAGCCAAATCCAATGTCATGCAAGGGGTAGACAAACCATCCATCCACACTTTCCAACTATAAAGAACCAAACAAGTATCAACACTGTTCGACAATTTATAATTATGTAATAACTTTGCTGTTTGATCACTTACCCCTATAAAGGTATGTCAGGGTCGAGGTCGACCCCTGGGGGGGGGGGGGGGTAAAAAAACGGGGAAGGAGGGAAGTTAGACGAAAATCAGTCCTAAAGCAGACAATGGCATGTAGACTAGTCACCCCTTGCAGGTCGATCACTTCCATATTCGAGACAGCTGATGATTTATGGGGAAAAAACAGGTTTTGAAAATGCTGTAGGGGTCGCATACGACCCATCATACCTTTCCAGGGTTAAGCAAAGAGGCTTATCCCTGCTCTGTGGCTGGTAACTGGAATTGCTGCACTAGTTGCAGGAAGGTGGAGGTTGAGGATAAGGAAAGGACTCTGGTAAGGATCTGGAAGGTGATAGGTATGAAGTCTTGCAAGGTGATAGACTCAATTACTTGAGCCAAGGTTTGGGAAGGGAATGAGGATGAGGGTCGTTGCTGGTCCTTATGAGGAGCAGTTGCAGGTCGGTGCTGATCCTTATGAGGAACAGTTGCTGGTCGGTGCTGGTCCTTATGAGGAGCAGTTGCATGTTGGCGCTGATCCTTATGAGGAACAGTTGCTGGTCGGTGCTGGTCCTTACGAGGAGCAGTTGCAGGTCGTTGTCTGTCCTTATTAGGAGCAGTTGCAGGTGCAGACGCAGGAGCAGTAGCTGGCTGATGCGGTCTTCTCTGAAGAGGAGTTCTCTGGTCTTTCGGTGGTTGCATTGGGGCTGGTTTCTTTTGGTTTAGAGAGAATGTATTCTTGATAGCTGCTATCCTCTTGAGACATTCTGGGCAGCACTTATTCCAAGCATGGTGTGGTCTGGAACAATTGGGGCACTTAGATGTGGTGTGTCGTCCTTCTTTGTGGACCTTAATGCACACTTCTGTCCAATGTCGCTGGCTGCAGACACCGCATATGATGGGGCCTCTGCATTCTTCTTTATCATGTCCAAAGCGTTGGCATCTATAACATCGAAGGGGTTCAGGTGTATATTCTTCGATGGGGAAAGTTCCCCAGATTCCCAAGCCCAGTTTGGAAGGAACTGGAACTATAAAGGTGGTAATGAGACGTCGAACTAGAACGTTGTATTTGCTTGTGCCGCAAACAGCACAGTCAATGTTGTTGCACGACGCTGCAATGGAGAGAGGCATCGACACATGATACCTGGTATTGACAGTTTTCTTCTTGATAAAAGCAGGATCCAGCAGCGTTAAAGTGGGGTCTTCCTGGAGAAGTCTGGGTGTCTCAATGTCCTTTGAGTAGATGATAAGGTCACCTTTCCTGTTGGGTCTTGCAGTGAGTTGCATGCCTGGCTTAGCAGCCATGGCAGCAACAGAGGCATAAGAGAGCTCGTTGTTCATTTGTGAAAGCCGAAACTTAGGCAGAGGCTTCTTTGGCTGTGTAGTTGGGATGTTTTCTGTAATGGCAGTGGCTTCTAGCAGGAGTGTTGTAAGGCAATCTGTGCAGTTGCAGCCCATGGAGTGGGCCCCCTGTTCGGTCTCCATGGCATTGGAGGACTCAGGCTCGTAGGTTGAAGGGATGACTGCTGGTGCAATTGACTGCTGAGAAATTGTAGGGACAGACAAGGATGAGTCTGTGCACTCAGTCCTTATAGTTACAAGTGGCGATGGTAGGGCTGGTACTGCAGCTGGTGAAGGGGTTTACGGAGTCTTTCTTCTCTTGGGAGGGGGTATGGTCCCTTCCTTGGCAGCTGTTTCCGTAGTTTTCCTGACTTTTCCGATGTTCATAAGCTTGGTGGATGCATCCTTGCATCTCTCACATCTGCATCTGATATGGTGATTATATACAGTTGGGTCGATTTCGAAGGTGGTATTGCTGACAATGGTGTCAAAGATCAAGGCACGTCGCTACAGGTATGCTGTACAACAGTGGCAGTCACAGGCCAGACTGTTAAAATAGTCCTCATAGTGTCTGCTGTCTTCAGGATAAAAATTCCAACCCCGTTTTCCCAAATGAAAAACGGACATTGTGGCAAAACTCTACGGGGATCGCAGTGAAACTTTCATCCTGAGAGGTTGTCCAGGTGATGAACGTCGTATATGCTCCCAATGGTTATCTAGACGATGAGCAATGTTGATGATCCCGAGTCGGCAATGGTCCGTATCGGTTGGTTGGTTGTTTGGTGAAGATTGTCATGCTGGTAGCATGACACGGGCTCTTGTTCTAGACAGCCTGTAAGAGGATAGCAATCTGGAATGAGAACTCCTAAAGGAGCAAAAATTGGTGTATTAAAAAGAAAAGGTTGGATTTGAAAGAGTCTGGAACAGGAAAAAGGATGCAGAATGAGGGATAAAAGGATGCAGGATGAGGGATGAAGGAGGGATTTGACAAGACATGGAAAAGGGCAGAAAGTAACCCAAAAAAGGGGACTCCTTTTTAGGTCCACGAAAGAAAAGTTTTAGTTAGAGAAAAAGTATTGATAGCAGTAAGTCCCAGTAAGTAGGAGAGACTGGGAGAGGAGAGAAGGAATTTCAGTAAGAGAGAATAGGATTAGGTTTAAGCAAAGAGGCTTATCCCTGCTCTGTGGCTGGAAACTGGAGTTGCAGGAAAGTGGAGGTCAAGGATAAGGAAAGGACTCTGGTAAGGAATTGGAAGGGTATAGGTATGAGATCTTACAAGATGAGAGACTCAATTTCTTGATCCAAGGTTTGGGAAGGGAATGGGGATGAGGGTCGTTGCTGATCCTTATGAGGAGCAATTGCTGGTCCATATGAGGAGTAGTTGTAGGTCGGTGCTGGTTCTTATGAGGAGCAGTTGCAGGTCGTTGCTGGTCCTTATTAGGAGCAGTTGCTGGTCGGTGCTAGTCCTTATGAGGAGTTGCAGGTCGGTGCTGGTCCTTATGAGGAACAGTTGCAGGTCAGTGCTGATCCTTATGAGGAACAGTTGCTGGTCGGTGCTAGTCCTTATGAGGAGTTGCAGGTCGGTGCTGGTCCTTATGAGGAGTAGTTGCATGTCGTATCTGGTCCTTATTAAGAGCAGTTGCAGGTGCAGACGCAGGAGCAGTAGCTGGCTGAAGCGGTCTTCTCTGGCGAGGAGTTCTCTAGTCTTTCGATGGTGGGATTGGAGCTGGTTTCTTTTGGTTTGGAGAGGATGTATTTGTCATAGCTGCTATCCTCTTGAGATGTTCTGGTCAGCGCTTATTCCAAGCGTGGTGTGGCCTGGAACAATTAGGACACTTAGATGTGGTGTGTCGTCCTTCTTTGTGGGCCTTAATGCACACTTCTGTGCAATGTCGCTGGCTGCAGACACCGCAGATGATGGGGCCTCTGCCTTCTTTTTTGTGATGCCCATAGCGTAGGCATCTATAGCATCGAAGGGGCTCAGTTGTATATTCTTCAATGGGGAAAGTTCCCCAGACTCTAAGTCCAGTTTGGAGGGAACTAGACCTATAAAGGTGGCAATGAGACGTTGAACTGGAATGTCATCTTTGCTTGTGCAGCGAACAGCACAGTCAATGTTGCTGCACGACGTTACAATGAAGATAGGCATCGACACAGGATACCTAGTGATGACAGCTTTCTTCTTGATAAAAGCAGGATACATCAGTGTTAAAGTGGGGTCTTCCTGAAGGAATCTGGCTGTCTCAACGTCCTTGGGGTAGATGATAAGATCACCTTTCCTGTTGGGTCTAGCAGTGAGCTGCATACCTGGCTTAGCAGCCATGGCAGCAACAGAGGCATAGGAGAGCTCATTGTCTATTTGTGAAAAAAAGAAACTTCGGCAGAGGCTTCATTGGATGTGTAGCTGGGATGTTCTCTGTAATGGCAGTGGCTTCTTGCAGGAGTGTTGTAAGGCAATCTGTGCAGTTGCAGTCCGTTGAGTGGGCCCCCTGTTCAGTCTCCATGGCATTGGAGGACTCAGGCTCGTAGGTTGAAGGGATGACTGCTGGTGCAATTGACTGGTGAGAAGTTGTAGGAATAGGCATGTACGAGTCTGTGCTTTCAGTTCTTAGAGTCACAAGTGGCAATGGTAGGGCTGGTACTGGAGCTGGTGAAGGGCTTTCAGGAGTCTTTCTTTTCTTGGGAGGGTGTTTAGTTGTTCTGGCTAACTAAATAAAGCATGCGGGACGAACAACAGCGTCGTAACATGACGCCTCCGGTCAAGGCACAGCTCCGCCACAAAACATAAGATTTAAGCATAAAAAATCGTTACTTTACAGCCAGAGCTTATTTAAACAATTCAAGAAAATGGTACTCAACTTTCCAGAAGAACGCGAGGCTGAAGATTGCGACATGAGGCAACGAAATAGCGAACACTGGGAAAAACAATCCATGCGGGAACGCTACAGAATACGGAATGAAGCGGACAGCTACGGCTGCCGTTTGTTTACGTCGCGAGGTACCGTAACAGTAACGCAGGAGGATAACTTTGCAACGGCTCCTTCTATAACTTGCCACCTTCCCCCTCGAAGCGTAAACGCTATGTTGGGTGCAGATAGCCATGTGGCGTGTCAAGCATACGTCCCCTGTTGATATACGATATCCTAAAGGGAAACTTTTAGGGTACTCGCGCCAGAAGTTAGAATTCTGTGAAACCTTTAGTTTAATTCTCTGGGAATATCTACTGTAGTCATATATACCCTCAAGAAGCTACTGAAGGAACCTTCCATCAAGATGTCATGGCCATCTCACCCCAAAAAAATAAAAATATATATATATATATATATATATATATATATATATATATATATATATATATATATATATATATATATATATATATATATATATATATATATATATATATATATATATATATATATATATATATATATATATATATATATATATATATATATACAATGTTACGCAACGTTATGATGCCATTGCTAACGTTGGCAATGCTACGATAATATTAACATGTGTATTTTAAAGCATTTTTCCATATACCATTTACACAAAATATAAAAAGGTACAAAAGGGTACAGAACCTAACAAACCCACCTAACCTAACCTAGAAGTTCCCAGGTCACAACCCTTTGCCGGGGGCAAGCCCTCGGACACCCTTCCCAGGTTAAAAAAATTGTACTGGCAAGAGGTAATGTTGAACTGGCACTCTAAAAACATTAAAATTAAAGAAATTAATAACTTACTTTCATAACCCGGTGTAATGGTCAGATTTTCCCCCAGTCCGAAATAATGGTTACCTCCACCAAGTAAAGGGGAAATCTTGGCCCATAGGGGGGAATATTATTCTGGGCCATATTTCTTCCAGTGGAATTTTGGACGGTGGGAAAAACAAGCCATTACACCGGATTCAACTGGGATTTCATTTTCGCTTAACCCTGGATAGGTACGATGGGTCGTTTGCGACCCCGAGCGTCAAAAAAAAAGAGGTTTTTCTCACGTGACTCACCCCCGTGACTGAATTTGTGGGTGATCGACCTGCAGGAGGTGTCTCCCCTACACGCTCTAGTAGTGTCCAGATGTGCATTGCTGTAGCTGTACTCCTTCCCCGATTTCTGAGACGCGTCGGGGTCGAGCGCGACCGAGTTTACCCTTCTAAGGTAGTTTGCATAATTATCAAAGTTATTACGTATTATGAAATTGTCGTAGAATGGTGCAACTTGTATATGTTATCAGTTGTGGAAAGTCTTGGTGGATTGTTTGGCTACCATGAGCATGATTTTTTTTTTAGTTAAAATGTCGTTCATCACCACGAGGACCATTTTACCACGAGTGCCCCTTTTTAATTTTTTTTCATTTTATTGCCAAGTCATTTTTCCGTAAGATATTGCCAAATAGGGTCGTAAAACTTTCGCTTGTTTAGTGTTGGAAAGTGTGTCTAGATGATCTGGCTACCCATGCATGACTTTGTTTTTGTCAGATACGACGTAGTTATTGGTATATTGGGTATTTAACTGCGGTTACCAATTTCTGTTTTTTTTCAATATTTGTAAAAATTACTACGTAGTAAGGAATTGCCGTATATTATTCATTTTTTTTTTCATGTTTATGTGTTAGAAAGTGTGCCTTGATGGTTGGGCTAACACGTGCATGTCTTTTTTTTTATCTGAGATGCCGTATATTAGAATGTCGGGCATTTTACCGCGAGTGTCCCTTTTTCATTTTTTTTCATTTTTTTGCCAAGTCATTTTTCCGTAAGATATTGCGAAATAGTATCGTAAAACTTTTGCTTTTTTAGTGTTGGAAAGTGTGTCTAGATGATCTGGCTACCCATGCGTGATTTTGTTTTTGTCAGATACGACGTAGTTATTGGTATATTGGGTATTTAACTGTGGTTGCCAATTTCTGTTTTTTTTTAATATTTGTAAAAATTTACTACGTAGTAAGGAATTGCCGTATATTATTGATTTTTTTTTTCATGTTTATGTGTTAGAAAGTGTGCCTTGATGGTTGGGCTAACACGTGCATGTCTTTTTTTTTTTATCTGAGATGCTGTATATTAGAATGTTGGGCATTTTTCCGCGAGTGCCCCTTTTTATTTGTTTTGCATTTTTTTGCTTAGTCATGTTACCATAAGGAATTGGCAAGTAGTGTCGCAAAACTTATATTTTTATAGTGTTGGAAAGTGTTTCTAGATGATCTGGCTACCCATGCCTATTTTTTTTTTAGCCAGATATGGCGTATATATAAGTATGTGTTCGATTTTCCTGTGATTGCCATTTTTTCGTTTTTTCCCATTTCTTTCAAAATTACTACGTACTAAGGAACTATCACAGAGTAATATTTCATTTATATGTTTATTTGTCGGAAAATGTGCCTTGATGGTTTGCCTAGCACGTGGCTGAAATTTTATTTTTCTGAAATGCCGTATATTAGAATGGCCATTTTTCCACGAGTGCCCCTTTTTATTTGTTTTGCATTTTTTTGCTTAGTCATGTTACCATAAGGAATTGGCAAGTAGTGTCGCAAAACTTATAATTTTATAGTGTTGGAAAGTGTTTCTAGATGATCTGGCTACCCATGCCTATCTTCTTTTTTTAGCCAGATATGGCGTATATATAGGTATGTGTTCGATTTTCCTGTGATTGCCATTTTTTCGTTTTTTCCCATTTCTTTCAAAATTACTACGTACTAAGGAACTATCACAGAGTAATTATTCATTTAGATGTTTATTTGTCGGAAAATGTGCCTTGATGGTTTGCCTAGCACGTGGCTGAATTTTTTTTTTTCTGAAATGCCGTATATTAGAATGTTAGCCATTTTTCCGCGAGTGCCCCTTTTTATTTGTTTTGCATTTTTTTTCTTAGTCATGTTACCGTAAGGAATTGGCAAGTAGTGTCGCAAAACTTATATTTTTATAGTGTTGGAAAGTGTTTCTAGATGATCTGGCTACCCATGCCTATCTTTTTTTTAGCCAGATATGGCGTATATATAGGTATGTGTTCGATTTTCCGGTGATTGCCATTTTTTCGTTTTTTCCCAATTCTTTCAAAATTACTACGTACTAAG
This sequence comes from Palaemon carinicauda, assembly GCF_036898095.1. Classification (NCBI taxonomy): domain Eukaryota; kingdom Metazoa; phylum Arthropoda; class Malacostraca; order Decapoda; family Palaemonidae; genus Palaemon; species Palaemon carinicauda. The sequence continues at coordinate 27,152,290 of NC_090749.1, read as the reverse complement.
GAACTATCACAGAGTAATGATTCCTCTAGATGTTTATTTGTCGGAAAATTTTGTTTACTTTTTTTTTGATTGAATATCATCAAATTTTTTTAGCTAAAATATTATATTGTTTTACATTTTTTTTTTCGATTTTATTTCCCTTCAAAAAAATTTCTTTGGGTCAGAATTTTAATTTTATAGTCGTAAAATAATCGACAATTATCCAGCAACCCACCATACCATTTTTATGCATATCCAATAATAATTAGATTAGTAAATAACACCTTGAAATTGACATACCCTTCCTACATTTCAAGTGGCAGATTAGGGAGTCTGAGTCAGTGTGGTTGGCGGCCATTTTGTGGACATATCCGAAGCGTAAGCTGCCCTATTTATATATATTCTTGTTCCCTATAGAATTTGTGATATTTTGGTATATTTTTACCTGCATAAATATCATATTATATATTAAATATATGTATTTTTTTACGAAATTTCTAAGTACTCAAAAAATTACCTTTAGATATGGCCCCTGATATAAATGTAATTTACAAAATAATGAAGATTTTTTTACATATTTCTATTTTAGGATAACATATGTTTATTCCCTAAAAAAATTAGCCACTTCCTATTTCATTTGGGTACCCAAAAAAATTCATGAAATTTGGACAATTTTTTTTGGCCAAAAAAAGTTACCCTTTTTTTCTCATTTCAGATCTTCACCTCCATGGGTCTGACTTCATCCAAAATACATCAAGATGTGTCCTAAACATTCAAGAATCAATTCCTAAAAGGATTTGTGTATATATGTATAAACTTTTTTTTATGAATTTTTATGTCAGGTCTTTTTTTTCTACTTAATTTTTTAAAATATTTATAATAAATAGTTTTTCTGCAGATGAGTAGTATTTATCTTTACAGTTGTTTTAAGCATTCATTGAAGTTTTTTTTGGCAAAAGAAAAAAGGAGGTTACTGCAAAAACTGATTTTTCAAGAATTTTTTTTGGCGTCGGGGTCGTTCGCGTCCGAGTATACCCTTAAAGGGGTGTCCGAGGAGCGTACCTATCCAGGGTTAATTCCAATCCAAGTAATTGTAGGTCAAGTGGTAATAATTGGGTTCCTTCCTTCAGTGTATGATGCGTCTCCAATTGATCTACTTGTAAGGCTAGGTTTTCACTATGTTTCCGGCGGTCCCGGCAACCCCGTTTCGGGCCACTGTGAACAAAATGGGATGGACGTGAAAAAACGTTATACAAGTCTGTGGAACAGGATTGGCAAACGTGACAGGCCCTGACTGCCCTGAATACCGGCTCAAAATTCTAAACTGTCAAAAAATTCACCCCGACAGTCCAGGTGCAGATCGAAAACTTAGTAGACCGTAGTAAAACGGGGTAAACGCAACAAAACATAACATAACATAGCAGGATGTAGTTAGCCTTATCAAAACTTGGAGGCATTCCGTACCGTAACGGGAAGCACGTATGTAGGATCTTTTTGTTGTTAATAACTATATTCACCTAGATTTCTCAATTTTTAAATTTCTGTTTTTTCTTATGGTCTTTCTTTCCGCTTCTTTTGAAAGAACGCATGCTCGTTATGAATAGTAATGATAATGAATTGATGACAGGTAATTGATTGTATTTATTTATACTAATCTGGAAATTAGTTTCCTTGATTAAAGAAAGCCTAAGTGTTTTATTAATCAATAAAATATCACTATAACTTTACTGACGTCATAATTTTTATCTATTGAATTCCAGTCCATATAAAAACCTATTATACAAAAAATATCAAATTAAGCACCAGGAATCTAAATAAACAATTCGTGAAAAGTTGAAGCTTTCTTGGAGAAGACTGAATCATTTTTTATGGCAAAAAATTTAACATGACTATTAGGCTTTATGATAAAATGGTGATTCTAAATAACCAAACCTGTCAATCACAGAAAATTCTCGGCGAAATAAAATATACTGCATTTACACTATATAGCGATTTAATTTGCTTCACAAAATACCGTTCCTCAGCAAGATAATAAATCCTTATGGATTAAATGCCATAAAAAAGATATAAAATGGCTACTACACCAGTAACAAAAAGTTCTCGAAGCTTTATTGAATAAGTTTTAAATATCTCTGGAGTCAGTCTCAAATAGTTGTGGAATGAAGAAACATCTTCATTATGGAATTCTCTTACGATTAATCTTGAGTAATGGCCCAGTCTCAGCCGCCTATCTTCTGACAACCATTCGCGCACCCACATCAATCGTTGCCTTCTCATTCTCCTTCTCACCAGCCGCTCTCTAGCTCTCCCTCTCTGACCTCGGATTTGACGAAGAGATTGTATATATAAACGGAGCAAACAGGCAAAAACAAAATCGTCATCTTGGGAATCCATGATGTTGTCTTGTCAAAGGTTACATGAAATTATTAATGTTCCTTGGGAAGCCCTCGTTTTTATACCATGGCCACATACGTGCTCCAAAGCTGCCCGGCGTCCACGTTTCGTTCGTTGAAAGCCTTGGCAAAACAGTAAATACGTGTCTGACCCTGATCAGAACGGCAAAAACGTTAGGCACCCTACCTGAACGTGAAAGACCTTATTTGAACGTAACAGGCCTGGGGGGGACGTAGGCCAAACTGTAGTGCGCCTGTGAGCCTCCGGGGGAAGTCCCTCCCCCTCTTCCCACGGCATGTCGCGGACACCGTGGTAGATCGCAAGAAAACTTAGAATGCTGTAACAAACCTTGAATATGGAGGAAAAAATGGCAAAAAGTACACGTTGCGCTATGTTTTGAGAAAACGGGGCTGCCGGGCTCTCCGGGAACATAGTAAAAACCTAGCCTAAGGATTAATATCTACTTTGAAGTATAAGAAAAACCTTATTAAGATTCTTTTTTAATGAAATCCCTCGCCTACATCGATGTAGTCAGTTATTACAAAATGACTTCACTATTAGTAATAGATGTAAATTCTCTCTTTTGTTATTTACAATTGGTTATAAACTGAATCTCTTTTCTTTCTTCTTAGTCTTGTGAAACCTTCAAGTTGACTCCAGAGGGAAAATTAACAACTCTTATTTTGACTTACATCATTGCACAAGGAATCACTTAATTTTTGTCAGTTAGAGATATTTATATTAACAGATCCAATGTGAACTTATTTCTTAATAAATACAAATTTATTTCAATGCTGCCTTTCAAGGTATAAATCAAACAAAAACTTTATCGCTAAGAAACGTTTGTATGGTTAGCAAACAGTGTTTGTTGCACATCTCAGGTTTGTTGAATGTGAGAGTGTTGGCGCTCTACTTCTCCAAGCCAGGAATTTGGAAATCGGGCTGGGGAGGTTTTCCTGGAATCATTTCCCACACATTAATTTAACTTCTAATTTTTAGTGATCCTTCGAACCTGATCTTGTTGTATGATGCCTTGCAGAATACATGTGTGAAACCTTAACTGATAACTTTGTGTACGCCACCTAGCGGCTAATAAAGTAGTTGATTTCCTGTCCTCTAAGTTTCATGTATGTCTTCAGTTCCTGGCTCCCTTAAAAATGTAATATGGTGGCAGTGAGTGAGTGATTTACACGCCAAACGAACTATCAATGTGTGAATAAGGGTGGGTGGTCTTTTTGTCCAATGTCACTTTGTCCGGCGACACTTCGTCCACGTCTTTTTGTCCAATGTCTTTTCGTCCGGTGGACTTTTGGTCCAACAACATTTAGTCCAATTTCTAAAGAAAACAAGCGTTTTAATGGATTGTGATTAATATTTACTTCACCTCTGTGTCGAAAGTTTATGCCTTATTGGGTTTTATGATAAAGTAATATGCGCATATTCTAATATTTGCATCAGAAAGAGCCCTCGATGATATAGCATCATATTGTCATTGGGCATGTGATGGGATATAAAGAAAAAAATTGTGCCGGAACAGTGCTATAAAATATTTTGCATTCATGTACAAGTTAATGGTAGCAGTTTCCCGCGGGTCTTTGAATTACTGCAGAATAAAACCAGGCGGACATATGAATCAGTTTTCGAGCAATTGAAAATTATGCAACCTGATGTAGATCCAATTGATTTCATGGCAGATTTCGAAGTTGCGATTCGTAAGTCATTTCATTCATCATTCCCTAATTCATCTATAGGTGCATGTTTTCATCTGGGACAGTCCATATTCAGAAAAATTGTTGATCTAGGTTTCAAAGACCTTCCAAATAATTGCTTACTTTGATGTGACTTGCATGGGAGTGGTAAGATGGCGTGGAGCGAGACGAAGGAGAGATCCATCTATTTTCCATTAGATTTATGGAATGTTAATGAGCGTCTTCTTCAAGATTTACCCAGCACAAACAATGCTGCAGAGGGGTTTCATTCTGCTATGAAACATTCAGAGGAATTAATTTTCTATTGGGAAAGTTATGGATTGGCTAGGTTTTTTTTTTTTGTGGATTGAAACAATTTAAAATTGGACCAAATGTCGTTGGACCAATAGTCCATCGGACGAAAAGACAATGGACAAAAGGACGTGGACCAAGTGTCGTCGGACGAAGTGACATCGGACGAAAAGTCGGTACACGGTGAATAAGATCCCAGCCATCTTTCTCAACGACTTAGAGTCCCTGCCATCACACCTAGCCACTGTGGCAGACCATCAACCACCCCAGATCCTGGATCACGCGAGTTTTATGGATACCGCCATCTTAAAAAACCTGAACACTTGGCTTCAGTGACCTTTCTATACTTGTATTTACCTGTGAACTGTGACATTCTTAATCCCTGAAGATGGGGAATGATGACCCAGGTGCGATAGGGGGCAACCCAATATATGTATTCACAAATGACTTGATTGGCATAAAGCCACCCAGCTTTGATTGGCAAGGTTCCAACTTTCAGAAGATATTGCGAACTGATCCTTGCCACTCCCACCTACACTTGCAAACAGGGGCCAGAGATAGAAAACTACCTACTCCTCTGGATGGGGCCTCAAGCTGTAGAGATTTTTGACAACTGGACTCACCTCACGGATGAGCAACGTTCCAGTCCGACCGATGTGTGGGAAGCGTTTGTTAACAACTTTGAGCCAAGTCAAACTTCAGGCTCACCCGTTTCCAGCTGCGTGAACTCATACAGCGGCAGGAGGAGCCGATTGACAGCTATATCAACCGCCTCAAGGTGCAGGCTCAACGATGCAATTTTGAAGGAAACAACCTTGAAGATAATCTCATCGACCAGGTTATCAAAGGTACAGCATATGTTGCAGTAAGAAAAAAGCTCTTGGACCAAGATCCAAAACAACTCACGCTTGACAGAGCAATCGATCTTGCGAGAACTTTTGAGGCAACCCAGACCCATCTACAACAATTGGGGTACGTCAACAAATCTATCGACTCCCTTCAGAAGGCGAAATCGACACACAAGAGCCGTCCGAAAGCAAAAAACTGTTTTTTTCTGTGGCGGAAAACCTCATGATCGCAAGGACTGTCCCGCCATAGACGATATGTGTAAACTGTGTTCGAAAACGCATCATTGGGCAAAGGCTTGTCAAAACACTAAGCGAGCCCGTTTTAAGTCTAGTGTACACTCCAAATCTCAAAACAGCCGATCGCAGTCAAGCGCAAATGTGAACCAATCACAGCCAAAGCCACAACAGCGATTCGACCATCAAATTAGCGCCGTGAATACGTACGACCTAAGCAGTGACTTTGAAAGCATGTCTTTCAACGCAGTGAACAATGATGCCAACAGATCGGAAGCTTAGGCATCGCTAAAAATCTAGCCGTACCCTGATCGCACAACAAACTTGCGCGGGAAGGTCAACACCGGTGCGCAGAGTAACATTCTTCCACTCAGGACATTCCGTAACATATTCCCTCGCTATGTCAACTCGGATGGCTTCCCGACATTTACAATTCCGTCCAAGACGAAGCTCACCGCCTACAACGGAACCGTCATCCGCTAGCACGGTACCCTCGTACTGCCGGGCAAATTTGCCGAAAATAAATGGGCGAACTGTGAATTCTATGTGGCCGAGACCGATGGTCCTCTTATTTTTGGTCTACCCATGTGCACGAAACTGTCTAGTCACGCTTAACTGTGCCGTTACTCAATCCGACAGTAGTGTGCGTTATACCTCATTGGAAGACACGAAAAGACACTTCCCTGACCGGTTCAAGGGTATCGGTAAATTCAGTTCTGAACAGAAACTAACTCTGAAGGATGACGCAAACCCAGTAAGACACCCGCCGAGACCAGCGCCCATTCAACTACGCGAGCAGATCAAAAGCAAACTCGATCGTATGGTGGGTCTTGAAGTAATCCGTCCCGTAGCGGAACCCATCGATTGGGTGTCCAATATTACATATGTGACAAAACCCGATGGATCTCTCAGAATATGCTTGGATCCAAAAGACCTCAACAGTGCTTTAAAGAGAGGTCAACACCACACGCCGACTGTGGATGAACTAACACATGTTTTTGCTGGTGGAACACTTTTCAGCAAGCTCGATGCAAAGCATGGCTACTGGTGCATCCCACTCGACCATGACAGCCAGCTGCTGACCACATTCAACAGCCCATTAGGGAGGTACTGCTTCCAAAGGCTCCCCTTTGGACTCAACGTAAGTCAGGATGTGTTTCAGCAAGCGATGGACGAGATCTTTGCAAGGGCTACCCAGCGTTGTTGGATTGCGGATGATATTATTGTATACGCATCCACACCAGCAGAGCATTCCAAGAGACTATCCACACTTTTCAATTGAGCTAGAGAGAGAGGACTCGTGTTCAACCCCGCGAAATGCACGATATCCGTGTCAGAGGTAAAATTCTTTGGCAACATCTATTCCAAAAGTGGAGTCCGACCTGACCCAGTCAAGGTCCAAGCCATCGCTCAGCTCAAAACGACGACTTCCATCAGTGAACTACAATCGTTCCTCGGAATGGCGAACCATCTAGAACCGTTCATACCCAACCTAAGTGACCACACTGCCCCGCTACGCAAGTTACTTCAAAAGGACATGGATTTCCAGTGGCATCCAAAACACGAAGAAGCCCGCATGTCCATAAAACAGCTTATCTGCAAAGCAGGATCTCTCACTTACTTTGGCCGGTCAAAGCCATCATTAATCCAAGTAGACGCAAGTCAAGAAGCCCTTGGTGCGGCACAACTTCTAGATGGCCGACCTATTGCTTTTGCATCGAAAAGTCTTACAGACACCGAAATGCGCTATGCCAACATTGAACGTGAACTATTGGCTTGCGTCTTCGGTGCCGAACGTTTCCATACATACATTTATGGCAAACCATTTGTCATCAAGTCTGATCACAAACCACTCGAAATGATCAGTAAGAAGAATTTAACAGCTGCCCCAGCACGGCTGCAAGGGATGTTCCTGCGTCTTCAGCGCTACGATTAGGATATAAAGTACAAACCGTGGAGGGAGATGACTTTGCACGACAGCTTATCACGACTCCCAAAACACGGCACCGACAAGCCGATAGACTTGAATATCAAAGTGTGCTATGTACAGTTCAGCAACAACAAGCTAGCGGAACTCAGAGGCGCAACAGCTAGTAATGACGAACTCGTACTACTGCAGAAGTATATCATCAGCGGATTTCCCGAGAAGCAGAGAGACTTGCCTGCCGAGATCCGTAAATATTGGCCATATCACGACTAATTCAGTATTGAAAACGGTCTTACGATCAAGCGTGAACAGCTCATGGTCCCGGAAAGTCTACGTACACAGTACCTCGAAACTATTCCTGAAGGTCACCAAGGTATCACGCGATGTCAGGTCCGTGCGCGGATGTGTTTATTCTGGCCAGGTATTAACTGTGATATCGAACAACTCGTCAATCAGTGCCAACAATACCAGACATTGCAAGCCTCACAACCCAAGGAGCCCATGGAAGCCATCACTTCAAACCTCCCGAACCAACCGTGGCACACCCTCGGCATGGACTTGTTTACCGTAAATGACCGGAACTATATGATTATCGCCGACTACTACTCCAAGTTTCCCGTCACTCACCAACTAAGTGTTGACTCAACAAGCAGAACAGTCGCTCAGCTGACTAACAGCATATTCTCGTTATTCGGTATACCCAGTACGATCATCACCGATAATGGCCAGCAGTTTATCGGACAACCCTTCCAAGATTTGCTCAAATCGTACAACGTTACGCATATATGCAGCTCCCCGTTACATCCGAAATCCCATGGATTTATCGAGCGTGCCATCCGTAGCGTGAAGGCACTTATCCTCAAATCTGCAGAGGACACAGATAGGGCAATGTTAGCCTACCGTACGACATCCCTCAGTCCTCAGCTCCCTTCACCCGCAGAAAATTCTCTTCCGACGGAAGCTACAAACAACCCTGCCCGCATGCAACCGCACACCTAGCGATAAAAAGTTTGACGAATATCAAGCAAGTAGGCAGGAAGCGAGCCAAGAACGATACAATGAACACAGCAAGGAGTTGTCTGAACTCCAACCGAACCAACCTATCTTCTACCAGGACGCCGCTCGCAAAACGTGGTCTCCCGGTACCGTCATTGGATATGGCCCAGAGCCAAGATCTTACACCATCAATTGCGACAACACCGGCCGAGCTCTACGTCGAAATCATATGCTCTTGCGTCCGCGTCATGTCACATTCTCCGATTCCCCGAGTAGCCCTGCTTGACTCGGAAACACCACTGAGGATGACGCATGGCCAACAGAACCGCAAACTCTTCCCGAGACAACAACAGCTCAGACCATCCCCGCTGGAAATGTCACCACACCGTCTAAGGTTTCGCCAGCTCAAACTCGAGGCTGAACTTCAGCAACCAATCAACAACCAACCCGCCACTCTAACAGACTGACGAAACCTACCCAACGACTTATCACACAAATATAAATGCGTAGGCACTGAGCTAATTATATTGATGGCAGAACAAACCATCATTGATAGCCAGTCAGCTGGCATGGCCAGTCTACCCCATCCAGCCAGTAAATACTATGTTTGTTTTTACTATACAAGAATTGTGTACTGATTGAACTTTTGACCTCAATATGTCTTACCCATAAATCATGATCATTTTCCTCTGTCAAATGAATCTAGAAAGTATTAACTAAGGTACACAAATGCTTACTGATGATATTTTGAACTGAAAGCCTGTAAACCAAATTCAGTTATTTTGTATTATCCACATAATTCCCCAGAGAATTTTGCATTTGGTTATTATGTCCTTTACATGATACTCTTCCAGAGGTTTTGCATTTTAGGGTATTGACCAAGTCTTAATACTTTTGTTCCTATCCAAGGAAGGGGGATGTATGATGCCTTGCAGAATACATGTGTGAAACCTTAACTGATGACTTTGTGTACGCCACCTAGCGGCTAATAAAGTAGTTGATTTCCTGTCCTCTAAGTTTCGTGTTTGTCTCCAGTTCCTGGCTCCCCTAAAAATGTAATAGATCTGACACTATTGATTTATGGAGCCATGAAATTTGAAACTTTATGAATTTATTCGTAACCTGGTCAAGTCGTCCAAAAATCTCGTACAATGGCCATTTTGGCGAATGATTAAGTCCCTACTTTGATAGGCAAAGAGGTGTATTAGGACGTAATGTTTGTGGTATTCTTTAACGAACAAAGGCAAATCTATTACCAACCATTTTTAGCCAGAATGTTCTACCCTGAAGGTGTCCTTGAGCTCTGGTATGGTCGTTTTGGCTATGCAAAATACCAATGATTAGTAAAAGGGGTCACTGTGTTGCTTTCTGTTCCAAACGGTATTGCAATATTGGATGTTTAAACTGACTGATTTGTGTTTAAATAACTCGTTAATTTACTTGCCTCATTAATTTTAGCTTGTAATTACTAACATTTCTGTACTTATTTGTAGGTGTGATTACCTACAATTATTAACTGTAACAACCAATGAATGCCACTCAATTTTTTGTATGTATTTAAGTTTGCATTCCAGACTGTAAGATTTCCTTGGGATTTGCTTTTACCTGGAGCTACAAGAATACTGTTGGTACTTATATAAGCATCATTCAGAACCTACGAATAAAACAAAAATAGTGAACAGAACCTCCCCCTCTCCCCCCCCCCCTCTCTCTCTCTCTCTCTCTCTCTCTCTCTCTCTCTCTCTCTCTTTAACAGAATTGCAACTGTAAACGAGGAAGAAGATAATGTAAAATTACTATAGTTTTTCACAATTTGCCATATTTTCGTATATATAACTGTTTTTATGGAATCTTACAACAGAATAGAAGAGCAGATCTTCCTGTTTCCCCTTAAACATAATTAGAAATAGATCAAAGGTCATTATAAAATAAGAAGGATTAAAAGTGCAACGTTTATTAACATAAAGACTTAGATAAAGGGACGATATAGAATTGGGTTTTATTAGTCACCCTCGAAAGTCAAGACAGAAACGAAAGAAAACTGTGTTGCGACTTCTTCTATTTCCCCAAAATCTATAGAAAATTTCATAAATCAATCTTCATTATAGTTAACGAAAGCAAAGATTTCACGTTTGTATTCTAACTTACAGTTTCTTTACTTATTAGATACTGATGGAGCAGGAAAGGCTTCCTCCAATCTCACTGAACTACGGGCCAACCAAGGGAAAGGCCCGTGCCAACAACAAGTGTTGGCTTTAATACCCCAACAACAACAATCTCACTGAAGGGTTAACATTACACAAATTATTGACGAGCTCGATCAGATGGAAAGATATTTTATCATAACGATGTGTTTTTGGAAATTTGGGCTATTTAACGTTTTAAGAATAATTTTTTGTGTTTATAATTATTTTCAATGGATTTTATTGAAAATATTTATATCACGTGGAAGATTCACTAAAAATTTACATATATAGTTATAGAAAAAAAAATCAGAATTTCAAAAAAAGGGTGATCAAGTTGCTTGAATCGCAGGTTATCACCTATTCACTAGTAAAGTATTGTAGTAATTATTGGATACCCTCTTAACTGAAGGTTAACAAAACAACATTTCTAAACGTGATTGCCCAATGCTCTCGCGTATTGGGTAAATCAACGGAGATGTTAAATATACGATCGTTCCAGATTATGTTCTCTTAATGCTCGGCTCACTACTTTGTGTCATATATGGTTGTAAACCATCTAATTTACCCCAAAATAAGATGCAATATAATATATGTATTATGTATAGTATTCTATCAAATAGTTACTTTATACATTTTAGCTGTATAGTAAAGGCTTAATATATTAATATACTAATAAATTATATAGAAAATAAACGTATTTCAATAGAGTAATTTAAAACTCCTGCTAGAATGATTACCTAACATATAACTATCATTTGAACTTTAAAATTTTGTTATATGAAATAAATTTTAATTAAAGTTTACTGGAAAAATTATAAGTTAATATAGATAATATGTAAACATGTCTGTGATTTCTTAATCACTAGTGAACGAATTAAATCTTGAATGTATTTTGTAAAACTTGTCTAGTGAAATATGAAAAAGAAGAATATTTATCTTTTAACTAATTCATGAATGAAAACACCTTTACAATTTCTCTTTTCACATTTGAATAAAATCATTCATCTATAACTTTATCTAAATGATTTTATCTGCAATTTTCATCTTGATGTTTTATGAATCATAAAAATTGAAATATCTTGTTCCGTACTGTAAGTTTTTAGATCAAAATCAGCAAAAAAAAAAAAATAAATAAATAAATAATATTCATTTTTCATTTTTCTGGGTCACTAATACTAGGTTGCCCTTCTTGCAGGCATTTGGTGTAGAGTTCAGCCAGTTTTACCCCCTGAAATCTCCTACATCTCTTATTAAATCAATTGTTAGGCCATCTTCTCCTGCAGCTTTGCCCCTTTTCATGCCTTTTAATGCTTCCTTTACTTCTCCTAATGTTATGTTTGGTACCGGTCCAGGTGTTTCATTATTTCTATTGGTGAAGTTATTTCTGATATCACTATTGTATAGCATGGCAAGAAATCATCTGCTATTTTTATCACTCCATCTCTATTGGGATGATATTTCCATTATCATGTCAGGATGCCTGAAAACTTTAATTTAAATCAATCAATCCATTATCATCCTTTAGAGCAAACATCACCAATCCGCAGTTGGTGATGAAACTATCCAAACCCCAGACATGAATAAGGGCGTGTCTGAGGTCTTTGACCTGCAGTGGAGTAGAAATGGCTGTGTTATATATATATATATATATATATATATATATATATATATATATATATATATATATATATATATATATATATATATATATATGTCCAATACTGGGTCTTTAGGATGAAAGTTTAGTGAAAGACTGAAAAATCATATCAGACAATGGCTAGGTTAAGTGAAATTTGGAAATGAAATCACCCTGAAATTACATGTAAAAATCAGACTATATATCAGTTTAGTGACATCGGTGTTACTAAATAGACATAAGTCATGGTATGACATTTAAACAATATCCAATAGATTTAGTAGATTTGAGAACAAAGCCTCAGAAGGATATTGGGAGTCAAATGGCTAGACAGGATTAGAAATAAAACTATAAGAGAGATTAACCGAGTGCCATATGTGGATAAGATCATGGTGAGGGGTAGATGGAGATGGTTTGGGCATGCTCTTAGCACTCCCAAAAGAGATTAGTTCACCAGACTTTCAACTGGGCTCCACAAGGCACTAGAAGAGTTGAAAGACCCAAACCTACATGGCTGAAGACTATGAAGCGTGAAGTAGGAGACAATGAATGGAGAAGTAGACCTATTGATTTAAAAGTTCAAGATAGAGACGACTGGTGAAATCTAATTGAGGCCCTTTGCGTCAATAGGTGTGGGAGGAGGTAATGATGAGGATATATACATATAGGCTATACATAAACATATATATATATATATATATATATATATATATATATATATATATATATATATATATATATATATATATATATTATTTTTCCTTGTTTCGTTTCCTCACTGGACTATTTACCCTGTTTGGACCCCTGTGCTTATAGCACCCTGCTTTTCCAACTGGGGCTGTAGCTTGGCAAGTAATAATAATAATAAAAATAATAATAATAATAGTAATGACAAATAATATATATATATATATATATATATATATATATATATATATATATGTATATATATATATATATATATATATATATATATATATATATATATATATATATATATATAAAACTTATTTCCTACCGCTATCTCTACAATAAAGGGGTCGGATGCCTGACAGGATCCATATTTCTAATAGCATCAGGCATAGTATTAATCTGAAAGAAAACCTCTTAGGAAACATCTCAGGAAATACGATGTATATTATGGTATAACCTTTTTCCCAAGAGATCATCCGTCCTCCCCACCAAAAAAATCCAGTCTATATGTCTGTTCTATTGGTATCAAATAAAATATCTGACCACATACCTTTAATAATAATAATAATAATAATAATAATAATAATAATAATAAATAATAATAATAAGAAGAAGAAGAAGAAGAATAGGGAAGTGGGGAATATGGGGAAAGGAAGAGTACCCCTGGATACAATCCAGTATACAGCTCAAAGGCAGGTACTCGGGATGGGAAAGATTAAGGAAATAGGGAGAAAGAGAAGTACAGGCGAAGAATAAAAGAGAGGGGCAGACCCTCTTGCGATATTAGGGAATTGGTATTATTATTTGCAATCACACATACCTTTATGTTGTTGACTTCTGCTGTGATAATTTCTTTATTCCTTTTAACATAAAGATAAAATTTCTATGGTTAAATCACATCAATTTTACTTTTGTTATCTTTAAAAACAGAGTTGACATTGAATGTTTATATTTCCGGCTGTTGCTAATAGTTATTTGTTGTTTATACTTTCATTTTTTTAATGGCGTTTCTCTTTCATTGTTTCACCCATTTTATGATTATTTTAGTTTTTATGTTCCATTATCTTCAATTGCTCAATTCTTCTGTGATTTGCAGATTTTTCTATTCAAACAAACGTAAAAACGGATTTTGAGCGAAGCGAAAAAACTATTTTTGGGTGAGGTATCCATGTCGTCCTGATGGAAGTTCCTATTAGGTAGCTTTCTAGGGTATATTTGACTAGAGTGATATTCCCAGAGAATTTTACCTTAATGTATCCAAAATTCTAACTCCTGGAGCGAATATCCCTAAATAATCTCACAGGGATATTGCATAATATCAGAGGACGTATTCTTGACACGTCACATAGCTATCTTCACCCCGAACAGTATTAACTCTTCGAGGGGGTATAGTGATAAGAATCTGATGAAGGCGGTAGCGCCCTCTTTATTCCTTGTAGCGATACATGAGGTGTTACAGATACTGTACTCTAGTGAGGGGTTAACAGGTCCTTTTACAATAAAAGGAAGGGCGGGTCCATCAGGACGACATGGCTACCTCACCCAAAAATAGATTTTTCGCTTCGCTCAAAATCCGTTTTTTGGGCTCAGGCCATGTCGTCCTGATGGAAGTTTACCAGAGCATTACTGTATCTGTGGATTCTCAATCAGTGCTGTACTCTCAAGAAAGTATCTTCCTGGTCCCTCTAGACCTAGAGACCTATGATGTTAACGTCATACATCATTCCATCTAAGCATGATGTATGTTAGTGCTTCCTGCCCCCTACAGGGAAGAGTCGTACTAGACTCTGGAAAAAGTCTCGAGGAGTACATAAAAATTTATGGATGACAAAATGACAAGCTTGTATAGTGGTCTCGCCCTATAAAATATAAAGCAAAGTTTGTATAAGCGTCACCAATGTCAGAATGAATTTGTGACACCTTCCCCAATGTGACTACTCTTATCAACTATTGGATAATGGTTGTATCCGCATAAGAACAAATTTGGCCTCTTTGCCACCAACCCGTTAGGGTACCCCATCAACCCTTCCAAGGAAGGGTTAGAGTAAGTGGACTTTTGCTTGAATCAGGGAACAGTCTTGAAAGACATATCATGATAAAAATATCCATATTTTAATCTTAATGCTCAGTACATTTCTGATAAAATGAGTGTGGGCGAATAAGACTATGAACTAGTTTATTAAAATTTAATAAACGTACATATCAGATCAACATTTATAAAATTTATAAAATGTGGATGATATGCATTAAAGCATAAAGAAAAACAGTCAACAGGAAATATTGTTTCATCTACTAGGAAACAGATTTGCCACTTCCATAGAATTATTAATAATAATGATTTAGTCTGTATACTGTTTATATACACTAGCATAAAAAACGTTTGGCACAAGTGTCCTTATTATGCTATAGATTATCGACGTCAATGGAACAGTTCATAAGGACACTTTCGTGGCCTATCGCACAGCGTGTAGTAACAGATAGTGACTACACGCGCACCCTCTTAATTAATCGTCCCAAATTAATTACACTGTTCCTCACAGACTTAAAACAGAAGGTTAAAGAATTCTACCTGCTGCTACCACAGATCTCATAAGTTGCTCCACTTGCATCGCATAGTGCATAAAGAACGCCTTGGATGCCTACCAGCCGGTGTGCAAACAAGGATGTTCAAAGTCCATATAATTAAAGAAATTTTATGGAAGAGGCAAATTTTCCTCGGATCATGACTAATGGGTGTACTGTCTGGATCCGTTCTGCGAATAACACGGGTGAACTTCGCCCCTAGTTATAGATAACTTTGAACCCAGGGTTTCTCTTCTGAACAGCTGTCCTCCCATAAAGTCTGAAGTTCTATGAAGATAGACCTTTAGGCACTCCACTGGACATAGAGATGCATCTTCCTTCGGAGGGCAGATTCTCTAGGGACCCCACCTGTTAGTGGGTACCTTGTTCCTGGTAAGAAACGTTAGGTCTGGAAATAGATTCAGTTCTCCCTCCAAGAACTGGACGTGGCCTTCCTCTCTAGAGAGAGCCACTATTTCACTAACTCTGGCCCCCAAAAGCGAGTACAAACAGAAATATGACCTAAATTCAAAACCTTCTAAGCACATTCCTCATTGTTCATTATTTATTTACAATGAGGAAATATATCTAATGACCAAGCAAGGGGTCTTTGGAAGCGTTGAAGGGCTAGTTCATTAAGAACGTCATTAGAAAGGTGGACCTGTAAGGCATATGGTATCTGACTTGTCAAGGCAGGCTTGAACAATAGAATTGTGTTGGCTGCTAAACCTTGCTCATGAAGGTGAATGAAGAATGATAAATAGGAATCAGTCGGAATTTCTTTTGGTTTCTTCGCCTTGACAAAGGATAGCTATTTTTTCTGGTTTCCTCCAAAAGTCTAAACTGACTTTTAAACACCGAATCTTTTTCTCATCGTTAAGGAGAGAAAATCATGAGATGTAGATTCCGTGTTTTCTGTGATGGAGCGAAGACAGTTGACTTCTGTACTCGCTGAGACAGGGATGGATCCGGTAGCGGTACGAATTTTAGTCGTAGTTCCAATGCCAGAAGGAACCACATGCTATTTGGCCACTTGTAGGCCACTATTGCTGCTTTCCCTTTGAAGGATCTCAGCTTATCGAGGGCCTTCAAAAGGAGGTTGTGTGGAGGGAACAGATAGATACTGGACCATCTGTTCCAGTCCAGGGACATAGCGTCCACTGCCTCCGCTAACGGATCCTCGTAAGGAGACACGTAACTATCTATTTTCTTGTTGTCTTTCATCGCAAAGAGGTCTATCTGCAGCTCTGGGACTTGACTCGAGATGAAGGAGAACGATTCTGTGTCAAGGGACCAATCTGACTCTATAGGTGTAAACCTAGATAGAGCGTCCGCTGTCACATTGCGGAACCCTTGAATGTGAACTGCTGACAGGTGCCATTTCTTCCTTTCCGCCAAACGGAATATGGCCAACATCACTTGGTTGATTTGAGGTGATCTCAACCCTTGTTGATTCAGGCATCTCACTACCACCTCGCTGTCTAGAACCTGTCTTATGTGGGTCGAGTGGCGAGGAGAAACTTTCTTCAGTGTCAGAAGTAAGGCCATGGCTTCTGGAAATTTAATGTGAAATGACTTGAAAAGATGGGACCAAGCTCCTTGGACTCTCATCTGATGAGAGTGGCCTTCCTTTGAAGCGACTGTGTGGATAGTTACTGATGGGGGAGGAGGTTGAAGAAGTATTGATTTCTTTAATTGCTTGGCATTGGACCAAAGCTTGAGAAGCGTTCGCAGTCGAGTCGCTTGTGGTCTTATTATATCTCTTTGCGCGTTTGATGCGTATTTTCTCCAGACTCCTCTTGTATCCTTAAGCAGTGCTCTTAGCACTGGATTTGTTATCGAAACAAACTGTAGAGAGCCCAGCACTCTCTCCTGTTCGCGTCGTGATAACCGTTTGGGTTTCAATAGTCTCTTGACAGATCCTGCTATTTCTTTCCTCTTCTTACTAGGAATGGAAAGCCAATATGACTCCAAATCCCAGTGGATTCCCAACCACTGAAATTTTTGAGCTGGAGAAAGACGAGACTTTTCGATGTTGATCTTGAATCCCAGATGTTCCAGGAACTGGATAACTATCTTAGAAGCTTGCATGCATTCTGTCCTGGATGCTGCCCACACCAGCCAGTCGTCCATGTAGGCTACTACTTGGACCCCCTATAGGCGTAATTGGTGGACGGCTGCGTTCGCGAGATTCGTGAAAATCCTTGGGGCTATGTTTAGCCCGAAAAGCATGGCTCTGAAGGCGTAAAGTTTTCTATGTAACTTGAAGCCTAGGTAGGAGGAGAGGTGACGATTAATTGGAATGTGCCAATAAGCGTCACACAAGTCTATAGAGACAGTATATGCCCTTCTTGGCAGTAGGGTCCTTATGTGCTGAAGCGTGAGCATTCTAAACTTGTAGTTCACTATGAACTTGTTGAGTGGCGACAAGTCTAGAATAACTCTGAGTTTTTATGAGTCTTTTTTTGGAACACAAAAAAGCCTTCCTTGTAATTTTATGGACTTAACTTTCCGGATTACTCTTTTGTCTAAGAGTTCTCGGGCGTATTCTTCCAGAATGGGGGATTAGTGTTGGAAGAATTGAGGAAATTAAGGTGGAGGACTGCTCCAGCTCCAACCTAGTCCATTTTTAATTAGGCTGTGGGCCCAGGGATCGAAGGTCCAGCGATCCCTAAATAGCTGTAGTCTCCCTCCTACTGGAAGTATCTTACTTCTGCTGTTGTTGACCTGAGGCCTTGCCTCCTTGACTGCATCCTCCCCTGTATCCCCTTCCTCTTGAAGGGCATCTAGAAGAACCGCTGGCTGTTCCTCTAGCTCTCGAACGAAAGGAAGAAGTCTGCCTTTCGAAGGCTGGGTTAAAAACTGACGACTGTGTCGCCACTTGTTGAGGTACCAGCTGGTACGTGGTTGGAGGCTGTGCCACTATCTGAGGCACCGCTGTCACAGGAAGTTGTTGTTGTTGCTGTCGGTAGGGTTTAGCCGGCCGAGAGGATGGCCTAGGCCTTTTTGTCTTCCTCTTGGGTTGGGGACCCTCATCCAGAGAAGACTTTCTCTTGAGATCTAAGCCCCACTTTTTGAGAAGGTTCCTATTCTCTTTGGCAGCCTGGTCTACTACCTCTTAACCACTTCATTGGGAAAGAGGTCTTTACCCCAAATATGAGAGATCAGTTTCCTCGGTTGGTGTCTCACAGCAGCCGAGGCGAACACGAACTCTCTAAAGGCTCTCCTAGCTTTAATAAAGCTATAGAGATCCTTCATAACTGTGGCCAGATGGGTTTTGGCCACAACCATGAACATGTCCTGGATCTTGGGGTCACTTGCCCTCGTTTCTAGTGTCGTTTGCAATGACATCGATGCCGCAAGTCTTTCCTTTGCCTCTTGCTCTCTACGCAAGAGAACCTCCGACAGTTTTGGAAGTGCCTCACCGAACTGGCGTTCAGCAATATCAGCTTCCACCTTTCCGACTGAGAAGGTAAGGTGTACGTCCTTCCAGTCTTCTTGGTCCAAGGGCAAGGTCAGAGATAACGGCTTGCATTCCTCCAAGGAGGGGCATGGTTTCCCTGCCTCCACTGCCTTTAAGGCTGCCTTATATCCCTTTCCCAAGAAGGGAAAGGCTCTGGTAGGAGAGGCCACAAAGGAGGGAAGCTTCTTATTCAAGGCGGGCACCTTTGAGTTAGTAAAGCCCCTCTCTTTCATCGAACTCGCTAGTAACGTCTGAGCTTTACTATGGTAAAAAACTATGACCTCCTTCGGCTCCGTCTCCTTCTTTGAGGCTGGCCCCTTCCTAAAACGGACATAGCAGTCTGGATAAGAATCTTTGTTGGGCCAAAATTCCACTTCTTCCAGGGGAATTGCTCCCAACTTTTCTGAGGTCACGATCTTCCCGGTTGTCATTGGCATGTGTTCGGCATACCTCCAAGGATTGGTATCCGAGCACAAAGGAAGATCCTTCACGCTGAGCTGCTTCTGGGGCCCACGTGATGCTGCAAGTCTACGTATCTCCAGTTTTACTGCAGCTTCCTTCTCATCATTCTTCCTTTGAATTTGTTGGATCATCTCAACAATGGAAGAAAGAGTCCTTCCCAGTTCATCTGGGATAGCAGACGATGTAGACGAAATAGGTTCTGGGTCAGGAACCGATGTAACCGACACTTCGTCGATTTCTTCCTCTTCTACTTGAGGAGCCTGGTACAGCTCCTCCTCCTGACCTTCCCCTTGAAGGTCCTTCTCAGTAGAATCCGACCCCTCAACATCCTATCGTCCAATTGGATGTCTTGAAGAGCGGCTGAGACTTCAGAATCTACCTGATTCTGGGCAGTTGGTATCTCCACCTGAGGCTGGGGGATGATTGCATCAGCCGATGCTTTAGGGAAAAGGTAGGCTCTCATCTTCTCATTTGGAAGGTAGGGACCTGAGGTGTTTTTCTGAAGACCCCTCACCCAGGATCATAACGTTTCCCTGGCAGCATCCCTTGACTCCGTTGACTTGGGGTCATCAAAACCCTCGGTAATCAGGTTAGAACAAACTGTACAAACCTGAGGGTCCCAATAGAGGAGATCACCTCTGGAGGCTGCGCATGCTGCGTGCCTCCTGCAATATTGATGTCCACAGAAGTTCTTACTGCGGACATTACAGAACACACTCCCGCACTTCAGATGGTCCTCCTGTAAAGAGAAGAAAAATCCATGAGTATGAAGTGAAGGCTTTCACTTATATTGGGACATTTAGCTTATATAGAAAAGCTATAAAAGAAAAAAGGAAAGACACATACTTGTATTTCCTGTCCAGTCAATTGCTGAAACCTCCTGAGATATTAAAACTAAGGTTAATTCTATTCTAGAATACCTTATGTAATTTCCTAAACGGAAATTTAAGGTGTAGTTCACACCTTGAGATAAAGTTTTAATATACGGGATAGAAAGAATACAGAAAGAACTTACATTCTATATATTGTACAGTCTCAACAAAAAGCTGTACAAGATAACATTAAGTATGATGAAGAACTTTAGTGTTATCACAAGCTCTGTACAAAACTTTAGTGTTATCACAAGCTCTGTACAGTAGTTTCTGCTAATGCAGTGTGTACTACACTACGAATTCAGCAACTACTGTACATGTCATGCTGTTGTGCTGGCCAGCACGCGCCGGTACATGTCGGCGTGCGCCTGCACGTGCCGGCCGGCATCTACCCCTGTATAATTCAAAGATATACTATCTTTAATTATTAGGCGGCAGCCCACTGATTCGTGACTATGTGCCGGCCGGCAATCCTCTCCAGCCGACGGCTGAAAACACTAATACCCAGCTGCTGGCCGCTAATCGTAGTGGCCAGCAGATTCGGGCTGTATTTTCACTGCCGTCAGGCAAAGGTAATAAAACCCATGCCTGCCGACAGTAGCCAAGAACCAGAGAACCTCCACATGCCCGGCTGCCGGCTTAACAGCCGACAGCCGGGTTAGGGGTGCAACACAATAGTCAGAGAAACAGTATGGATGTAAGGTTATAAGGTGGCATTGCCATACGACCTTCCATCCAGAAAGAGTGAACTTATGGAAGGGGAGATCGTAGCATTCAGGCTTCCAATGAATCCATAGCCTGCCGGGCTCTACCGGCAGACATGGAAGGGAGACCAAGGAAGGTCTGGGGTTCCCTCTGCAAAGAATAAAGGGTCTCTGCCGGCCAACACGTAGTGCCAGCCGGCAGAGAGCTGAGCCTGTCTTCCATCCTAACCTATACTAGGTACGGAACTAGGACTTCGGCCGAAAGAAAATAAAAGAAAGAGAGTTGGGGAAGGGATAAGGGTCCTATAGACTTCGTTCTAGCAGGAGACACATTCAGCTGTTAGGGAAGCTCATCCTAACCAAGAGTTGTCTATTAAGGAGGAAGACTGGCAATACTTGCTATCCTCCTCCCAACCAGAACAAAGTTAGGTGAAGTTATTTTGCCGGGCAACAGAGAAAACTCATTCTCCAGCCCGAGAAAAACAACACAGGACAGTCTGCTAAGCCACTAGAGGAAGGAATCATCTCTTACAGAATCCTTCCGACATGGACTAGGGAAGCAAAGCTTCCTGTGTGTGCCCCTAGCCTAGCAAAGGAGACTCATTCTCTATGCTAGGAAGAAGCAGACCACAGACTTGAAACTCTGATGTTCTGTCCTAACCCAAAAAACCAGTCACTCTGGTTATCAGGGTTGGACAGACATATCCTAGAATAGTTATACCTGAATTATTATATAGATAGAACCACTAGGATTAAGCCGAAGGATTTACAGAGGGAGAGAGGAATTGAACTTAGCCTCCAGAGGAGAAGAAAACAATCTGTGATGTGCGAAAGTGTACTACTGTACCTAGAATACTAGACTAGGTAAGATGAGAATCGATTACCTAAATCACCGAAACTCTCTCGTATACAATCTTGGATAAAACATTCAACAATATCTTACATGTACTAAATATTTGCCTATAGTTTCAATAATATAACACTCGGAAAAACTTATATCATGCATGAAAGTACTAGTGCCAGACGTCTAGGCTACGAAGCCTCGCGAAGGGCAAGATCGGTACCTCGACCCGTGTCGAAATCACCGAACTAAAAACTGACGGTATAATATAAGCCTTCCTAGAGGAGCTAAATAGCTAAATTATTAAAGCGTAGCAAACAGAGAACGTCGCTCCAGATAACTAAATGACCCATAAGAGCGAGCGATAGAATCCAGGATGCCTCCGGTAGGCAACAGCTCTTGTTTACGTTAAAATCACTTTTGATTTAATTCAAAACGACAAGATCTTACATCTATACATAGTAAAGATAATACTCAACTTCCTAGAGGCAGAAGGGGACGGAGAAGTCATCAAAATCTTGAATTACAGTGAGCCCTCGCTACTTCGCGGTTCGACCATCGCGGATTCACCACTTCGCGGATTTTTTTCATAACGCATGTATATACATATATCGCGGATTTTCCGGAAATTTCAAAAATACCGCGATGTGACCGATGGTGCGAGATTGGAGAAAGTAAGGAAAATTAAATCATGATTGATTTTCAATATAAATGAAACTTTGAGGAGCAACAAAGATATCATTTGTTAGAGAGATAGAGAGAGGTAAGGAATGGGAGGTAGTGAAAAGTAGCCCACAGAGAGAGAGAGAGAGAGAGAGAGTGTGTTGTGTGTTGTTTTAAATGTAATAAACAAAAAAATTCATAGGTTATAACACATTGGTGCTTATGTAATATCAACTGTATACTGTGGACGGTTTGAATAAGTTAGAAATGGTATAAACGATACTTTGTTAGTGTATTCGTACACTCTCAAGAGCGGCAGCTAGACGTCAGCTGATCTAATCACAGCCAAAAGTAAAACAAAAAGAAGTCAACAATACTCGATTTTTAAAACACACCCGAAATTTAAAAACAAAAGTACACGCTTTCTTAATGTGCAATTAACTATTTAAAGAGTAGCAATTTTCTAGAATAAAATGATGTTTCCCAAAAAATAGTGGTTTGCTGATGAAATCAGATGCCGTATTTTTAGCAACGATTGAAATGGATGTAAACTCGGCATAATTTTTTCGTTTCGTATTTAATTGACACTAAGAAAACTAATTTTAGTTTCTTCATCTATATGTAAGTATTGTATAACACGAGAGAGAGAGAGAGAGAGAGAGAGAGAGAGAGAGAGAGAGAGAGAGAGAGAGAGAGAGAGAGAGAGAGAGAATGATTCAGCTGTTGTAATGAATGCCGTGTTTTTCTTTCGTGAGAATTTCATCGCCACGACTATAACAACAACATACTGTACTGAACTTTACAGTATTATACAGACTACTGTAATATGATAAAGTAAAATATTTGTAATAACCTATTTTATATGCAATGGGGCTATTTTTTTTGTTTAAAATTTACATTACGTACGTAAAACAACTCTCTCTCTCTCTCTCTCTCTCTCTCTCTCTCTCTCTCTCTCTCTCTCTCTCTCTCTCTCTCGTAAATTGTTTTCCTGCTTTGCTACATATGTATGATTTTATATAGATACGGTAAATAATATTTGTAATAACATATTTTCTAAAAGCTTTTACTGTAATATCATTATTTATCACTTTCATCATGCGCATTAAATGCCTTCGTTTGTTTACTGAGCGTACTTTATGACGCCGTCGTTTCAGGCGGCGTCATAAAGAAAAACATTTCATTTGGAAGTCCTAAGAAAAATTAAGTAAAACATTGGTAATAACAAAATCAACATACTGTACTGAATAATCAATATAATCGATGCAAAAACTAACATATACACAGATGTGTAAATGCGTTTGTTTCTTCATTATGATCAGAGATAAACGTAAACAAAACATTGGTTGCCATTTTTTATCGTGCTTTTTGGCGTGTTTAGGAAACGCATGATATAAAATCCCCTTTAATATTAGTGCCTGTTTTAGTTTAGGGTACTGTAGTACATGCATTAAGTGTTCTGTACATTAAAGGGTAGTTTATTAACAGTACTACGTACAAGGGAAGGTTTTAAAAGTCCGAATATACATGTTAAATAAATACGTAAATATGGTGTCACTACTTCGCGGATTTTCACCTATCGCAGTCGGGTCTGGAACCTATCTACCGCGATAAACGAGGGCTCACTAATCCAAATAATGAGAGAACACAAGGGAAAACACAGAGTAGTAGAGCTACACGAAAAGGAATAAAGAGGGCACTACCGCCTTCATCAGATACACACTGGAAACGGAATAGGAGAGATGCCTTATGAGCGGCTCTCTTTTCAGTCTCGTTTCAGATTCACTATACCCCCTTGAAGCGTTAATACTGTTCGGGGTGAAGATAGCTATGTGACGTGTCAAGAATACGTCCTCTGATATTATGCGATATCCCTGTGAGATTATTTAGGGATATTCGCTCCAGGAGTTAGAATTCTGGATACCTTAAGGTAAAATTCTCTGGGAATATCACTCTAGTCAAATATACCCTAGAAAGCTACCTAATAGGAACTTCCATCAGGACGACATGGCCTGAGCCCAAAAATCATATATATTTGATGGTTCTAACAGCCCACAGTACCAGAGATGTTATTTTCTCTTTAGGGTCATTGTGGTTTATTGAAAACGTCCCTGCCTGGCAATCCACTAGACTAGGGTTTGAGTCCTGCTTGTACAAACCGTGTGTCACACGATCGTATATAGTAACGACATATATATATATATATATATATATATATATATATATATATATATATATATATATATATATATATATATATATATATATATATATATATATATTATGCTTGGTATCTTCCCTCTCCCCTCGCACTGACAGGGACTGGAAAAAACATGTCTGTTTTTCTTACCGTTAACTGTTAACAGAACTGGTAGTTGGTTGAACAGGAAACAGCTTGTTATATATTATGGCCTTCTTGCCCGAAATTGATGTATATATAACCTGATGTTCTGTAATAAAGTTACTCAGTTGCTTTCATCCTCCTTTTGAGTCACAAACTTCTCTCATCCCGTCACATTGGTGAACCCGGAGTGACCCGCTCTTCCCGCCTTCCACCCCCTCACTGTCACTATGACGCCCTCAAAACATACATTTTGCAGCAGTACTTGCCTACCGTTTACCCGAACCTGTACGCGCTGCCATACCCGATGTCAATAGTTTACCCATAAAGAACTTAATGACCAAAGTCGGCGCCCTTATGGAGAGCCACTTCATGACCTTCAAGACCTCCATCAATGCCTCCACTCCAGACGAAGAGGACACCTATTCAACGTCAACCGAAGCTGACTTTAATGCCGTAGGACACACACGCCTTAGAATGCCGTAGGACACACACGCCTATGATTGCAGTAGGACACACACGCCTATGAATGCCGTAGGACACACACGCCTATGAAAGCCATAGGACACACACGCCTACCACGTGACAAGCCGGAGAGGTAGAAAAACCACCCATCATCCACCACTCGCTCGCGCCCCAACCAACGACTTCTACAGTCACTCGTTGCCGCCCATCGGCCGCAGTTTTGCTACTAGCACTCCAGATTTGGGGCTGCCGCAAAGAAATTTACAGTGTGTCATTTTTAGGGGGGGGAGCCATGTACCGACCGTGTGTCACACGATCGTACATAGCAACGACATTTTTTTTAGTTTTTGTATATATTATGCTTTGTATCTTCACTCTCCCCTCGCACTGACAGGGACCTGAATAAACATGTCTGATTTTCTCACCGTTAACTGTTAACAGAACCGGTTGTCGATTGAACAGGAAACAGCCTGATATACGTTATGGCCATCTTGCCCAAAATTGAAGTATATATAAGCTGATGTTCTGTAATAAGGTTACTCAGTTGCTCTCTTCCTGCTTTTGAGTCACAACCTTCTCTAGGCCCGTCACACGCTCAACCTCAATAAATTCTTGTAGTGTTCTCAACCTCATCATCCTTTTGAGCTAAGGATTGGTGCTTTTGGGGAGCTGCTGAGTCCTTAGCAGCCATTGCCAGGCCCTCTCTGGTCCCAGCTTGGCTAGAGAGGGGACTTGGGCACTGATCATAATGTATATATGGTCAATCTCAAGATCATTGTTATTCAAACAAGAGCAATGTCACTGTCCCTTGTCTCTGCCATTCATAATCGGCCTTTAAACCCTAAAGTAAAAGGAGTAGAAATCATTAATGTTGTTGGCATCAGGAGAGGCTAACCTCACTAATGAGTCTACAACCCTTAATGGGTGTCCCTCTTCCTTAACTCCATTGCATGAGCTTTCTAGAGAAACATTTTGAAAGTAGTATCACTTACTGATATAAGACTTTCAGTGGGAACGATGCTATGTCTTATATGATATATTGATGCGGACATTTACACCCAGATATTATCATGTGTGTTTTATACAACAAGTTGCGATACAAATATTGAAATGGGTTTATAATTCCAAAAGACATAATTACAGAAATACTTTTTTTGTCTCTGTAACTAAACAAGAGCCATACTTATTTTATTCACGACAAATATCCCATAGACAATCAAATGCACATCCAATGAAGGCTAGATTCAGAGAGAGTCACAATCACAGACGTTGATGATATTTCTTGTAATGAAAACTGTATAGTCTTCCTCTTGTCTTCTTTCATCAATCTTGATTCTTGTTGTTTTCGTTTTGCAATTTATTCATTGAGTGTTCCTACGGACCAGGAAGCAAGAAGGCAAGGAAGGTATTGGTATAGCAAGAGGAGAGAGAGAGAGAGAGAGAGAGAGAGAGAGAGAGAGAGAGAGAGAGAGAGAGAGAGAGAGACCTAATTACCATGAGTTAATTTAATGAAATAAAATTTTCTGAAAGGGATTTAATAAAGAGAACATGTTACTGCGGACATTACAGAACACACTCCCGCACTTCAGATGGTCCTCCTGTAAAGAGAAGAAAAATCCATGAGTATGAAGTGAAGGCTTTCACTTATATTGGGACATTTAGCTTATATAGAAAAGCTATAAAAGAAAAAAGGAAAGACACATACTTGTATTTCCTGTCCAGTCAATTGCTGAAACCTCCTGAGATATTAAAACTAAGGTTAATTCTATTCTAGAATACCTTATGTAATTTCCTAAACGGAAATTTAAGGTGTAGTTCACACCTTGAGATAAAGTTTTAATATACGGGATAGAAAGAATACAGAAAGAACTTACATTCTATATATTGTACAGTCTCAACAAAAAGCTGTACAAGATAACATTAAGTTTGATGAAGAACTTTAGTGTTATCACAAGCTCTGTACAAAACTTTAGTGTTATCACAAGCTCTGTACAGTAGTTTCTGCTAATGCAGTGTGTACTACACTACGAATTCAGCAACTACTGTACATGTCATGCTGTTGTGCTGGCCAGCACGCGCCGGTACATGTCGGCGTGCGCCTGCACGTGCCGTCCGGCATCTACCCCTGTATAATTCAAAGATATACTATCTTTAATTATTAGGCGGCAGCCCACTGATTCGTGACTATGTGCCGGCCGGCAATCCTCTCCAGCCGACGGCTGAAAACACTAATACCCAGCTGCTGGCCGCTAATCGTAGTGGCCAGCAGATTCGGGCTGTATTTTCACTGCCGTCAGGCAAAGGTAATAAAACCCATGCCTGCCGACAGTAGCCAAGAACCAGAGAACCTCCACATGCCCGGCTGCCGGCTTAACAGCCGACAGCCGGGTTAGGGGTGCAACACAATAGTCAGAGAAACAGTATGGATGTAAGGTTATAAGGTGGCATTGCCATACGACCTTCCATCCAGAAAGAGTGAACTTATGGAAGGGGAGATCGTAGCATTCAGGCTTCCAATGAATCCATAGCCTGCCGGGCTCTACCGGCAGACATGGAAGGGAGACCAAGGAAGGTCTGGGGTTCCCTCTGCAAAGAATAAAGGGTCTCTGCCGGCCAACACGTAGTGCCAGCCGGCAGAGAGCTGAGCCTGTCTTCCATCCTAACCTATACTAGGTACGGAACTAGGACTTCGGCCGAAAGAAAATAAAAGAAAGAGAGTTGGGGAAGGGATAAGGGTCCTATAGACTTCGTTCTAGCAGGAGACACATTCAGCTGTTAGGGAAGCTCATCCTAACCAAGAGTTGTCTATTAAGGAGGAAGACTGGCAATACTTGCTATCCTCCTCCCAACCAGAACAAAGTTAGGTGAAGTTATTTTGCCGGGCAACAGAGAAAACTCATTCTCCAGCCCGAGAAAAACAACACAGGACAGTCTGCTAAGCCACTAGAGGAAGGAATCATCTCTTACAGAATCCTTCCGACATGGACTAGGGAAGCAAAGCTTCCTGTGTGTGCCCCTAGCCTAGCAAAGGAGACTCATTCTCTATGCTAGGAAGAAGCAGACCACAGACTTGAAACTCTGATGTTCTGTCCTAACCCAAAAAACCAGTCACTCTGGTTATCAGGGTTGGACAGACATATCCTAGAATAGTTATACCTGAATTATTATATAGATAGAACCACTAGGATTAAGCCGAAGGATTTACAGAGGGAGAGAGGAATTGAACTTAGCCTCCAGAGGAGAAGAAAACAATCCGTGATGTGCGAAAGTGTACTACTGTACCTAGAATACTAGACTAGGTAAGATGAGAATCGATTACCTAAATCACCGAAACTCTCTCGTATACAATCTTGGATAAAACATTCAACAATATCTTACATGTACTAAATATTTGCCTATAGTTTCAATAATATAACACTCGGAAAAACTTATATCATGCATGAAAGTACTAGTGCCAGACGTCTAGGCTACGAAGCCTCGCGAAGGGCAAGATCGGTACCTCGACCCGTGTCGAAATCACCGAACTAAAAACTGACGGTATAATATAAGCCTTCCTAGAGGAGCTAAATAGCTAAATTATTAAAGCGTAGCAAACAGAGAACGTCGCTCCAGATAACTAAATGACCCATAAGAGCGAGCGATAGAATCCAGGATGCCTCCGGTAGGCAACAGCTCTTGTTTATGTTAAAATCACTTTTGATTTAATTCAAAACGACAAGATCTTACATCTATACATAGTAAAGATAATACTCAACTTCCTAGAGGCAGAAGGGGACGGAGAAGTCATCAAAATCTTGAATTACAGTGAGCCCTCGCTACTTCGCGGTTCGACCATCGCGGATTCACCACTTCGCGGATTTTTTTCATAACGCATGTATATACATATATCGCGGATTTTCCGGAAATTTCAAAAATACCGCGATGTGACCGATGGTGCGAGATTGGAGAAAGTAAGGAAAATTAAATCATGATTGATTTTCAATATAAATGAAACTTTGAGGAGCAACAAAGATATCATTTGTTAGAGAGATAGAGAGAGGTAAGGAATGGGAGGTAGTGAAAAGTAGCCCACAGAGAGAGAGAGAGAGAGAGAGAGAGAGAGTGTTGTGTGTTGTTTTAAATGTAATAAACAAAAAAATTCATAGGTTATAACACATTGGTGCTTATGTAATATCAACTGTATACTGTGGACGGTTTGAATAAGTTAGGAAATGGTATAAACGATACTTTGTTGGTGTATTCGTACACTCTCAAGAGCGGCAGCTAGACGTCAGCTGATCTAATCACAGCCAAAAGTAAAACAAAAAGAAGTCAACAATACTCGATTTTTAAAACACACCCGAAATTTAAAAACAAAAGTACACGCTTTCTTAATGTGCAATTAACTATTTAAAGAGTAGCAATTTTCTAGAATAAAATGATGTTTCCCAAAAAATAGTGGTTTGCTGATGAAATCAGATGCCGTATTTTTAGCAACGATTGAAATGGATGTAAACTCGGCATAATTTTTTCGTTTCGTATTTAATTGACACTAAGAAAACTAATTTTAGTTTCTTCATCTATATGTAAGTATTGTATAACACGAAGAGAGAGAGAGAGAGAGAGAGAGAGAGAGAGAGAGAGAGAGAGAGAGAGAGAGAGAGAGAGAGAGAGAGAGAGAGAGAGAGAGAGAGAGAGAGAGAGAGAGAATGATTCAGCTGTTGTAATGAATGCCGTGTGTTTCTTTCGTGAGAATTTCATCGCCACGACTATAACAACAACATACTGTACTGAACTTTACAGTATTATACAGACTACTGTAATATGATAAAGTAAAATATTTGTAATAACCTATTTTATATGAAATGGGGCTATTTTTTTTTGTTTAAAATTTACATCTACGTACGTAAAACAACTCTCTCTCTCTCTCTCTCTCTCTCTCCCTCCTCTCTCTCTCTCTCTCTCTCTCTCTCTCTCTCTCTCTCTCTCTCTCTCTCGTAAATTGTTTTCCTGCTTTGCTACATATGTATGATTTTATATAGATACGGTAAATAATATTTGTAATAACATATTTTCTAAAAGCTTTTACTGTAATATTATTATTTATCACTTTCATCATGCGCATTAAATACCTTCGTTTGTTTACTGAGCGTACTTTATGACGCCATCGTTTCAGGCGGCGTCATAAAGAAAAACATTTCATTTGGAAGTCCTAAGAAAAATTAAGTAAAACATTATTAATAACAAAATCAACATACTGTACTGAATAGTCAATATAATCGATGCAAAAACTAACCTATACACAGATGTGTAAATGCATTTGTTTCTTCATTATGATCAGAGATAAACGTAAACAAAACAATGGTTGCCATTTTTTATCGTGCTTTTTGGCGTGTTTAGGAAACGCATGATATAAAATCGCCTTTAATATTAGTGCCTGTTTTAGTTTACGGTACTGTAGTACATGCATTAAGTGTTCTGTACATTAAAGGGTAGTTTATTAACAGTACTACGTACAAGGAAAGGTTTTAAAAGTCCGAATATACATGTTAAATAAATACGTAAATATGGTGTCACTACTTCGCGTATTTTCACCTATCGCAGTCGGGTCTGGAACCTATCTACCGCGATAAACGAGGGCTCACTAATCCAAAAACGAGAGAACACAAGGGAAAACACAGAGTAGTAGAGCTACACGAAAAGGAATAAAGAGTGCGCTACCGCCTTCATCAGATACACACTGGAAACGCAATAGGAGAGATGCCTTATGAGCGGCTCTCTTTTCAGTCTCGTTTCAGATTCACTATACCCCCTTGAAGCGTTAATACTGTTCGGGGTGAAGATAGCTATGTAACGTGTCAAGAATACATCCTCTGATATTATGCGATATCCCTGTGAGATTATTTAGGGATATTCACTCCAGGAGTTAGAATTCTGGATACCTTAAGGTAAAATTCTCTGGGAATATCACCCTAGAAAGCTACCTAATAGGAACTTCCATCAGGACGACATGGCCTGAGCCCAAAAATCATATATATTTGAGGGTTCTAACAGCCCACAGTACCAGAGATGTTATTTTCTCTTTAGGGTCATTATGGTTTATTGAAAACGTCCCTGCCTGGCAATCCACTAGACTAGGGTTTGAGTCCTGCTTGTACAAACCGTGTGTCACACGATCGTACATAGTAACGACATATATATATATATATATATATATATATATATATATATATATATATATATATATATATATATATATATATATATATATATATATATATATTATGCTTGGTATCTTCCCTCTCCCCTCGCACTGACAGGGACTGGAAAAAACATGTATGTTTTTCTTACCGTTAACTGTTAACAGAACTGGTAGTTGGTTGAACAGGAAACAACTTGTTATATATTATGGCCTTCTTGCCCGAAATTGATGTATATATAACCTGATGTTCTGTAATAAAGTTACTCAGTTGCTTTCATCCTGCTTTTGAGTCACAAACTTCTCTCATCCCGTCACATTGGTGAACCCGGAGTGACCCGCTCTTCCCGCCTTCCACCCCCTCACTGTCATTATGACGCCCTCAAAAAATACATTTTGCAGCAGTACTTGCCTACCGTTTACCCGAACCTGTACGCGCTGCCATACCCGATGTCAATAGTTTACCCATAAAGACTTAATGACCAAAGTCGGCGCCCTTATGGAGAGCCACTTCATGACCTTCAAGACCTCCATCAATGCCTCCACTCCAGACGAAGAGGACACCTATTTAACGTCAACCGAAGCTGACTTGAATGCCGTAGGACACACACGCCTTAGAATGCCATAGGACACACACGCCTATGATTGCCGTAGGACACACACGCCTATGAATGCCGTAAGACACACACGCCTATGAATGCCATAAGACACACACGCCTACCACGTGACAAGCCGCAGAGGTAAAAAACCACCCATCATCCACCACTCGCTCGCGCCCCAACCAACGACTTCTACAGTCACTCGTTGCCGCCCATCGGCCGCAGTTTTGCTACTAGCACTCCAGATTTGGGGCTGCCGCAAAGAAATTTACAGTATGTCATTTTTAGGGGGGGAGCCATGTACCAACCGTGTGTCACACGATCGTACTTAGCAACGACATTTTTTTTTAGTTTTTGTATATATTATGCTTTGTATCTTCACTCTCCCCTCGCACTGACAGGGACCTGAATAAACATGTCTGATTTTCTCACCGTTAACTGTTAACAGAACCGGTTGTCGATTGAACAGGAAACAGCCTGATATACGTTATTGCCATCTTGCCCAAAATTGAAGTATATATAAGCTGATGTTCTGTAATAAGGTTACTCAGTTGCTCTCTTCCTGCTTTTGAGTCACAACCTTCTCTAGGCCCGTCACACGCTCAACCTCAATAAATTCTTGTAGTGTTCTCAACCTCATCATCCTTTTGAGCTAAGGATTGGTGCTTTTGGGGAGCTGCTGAGTCCTTAGCAGCCATTGCCAGGCCCTCTCTGGTCCCAGCTTGGCTAGAGAGGGGACTTGGGCACTGATCATAATGTATATATGGTCAATCTCAAGATCATTGTTATTCAAACAAGAGCAATGTCACTGTCCCTTGTCTCTGCCATTCATAATCGGCCTTTAAACCCTAAAGTAAAAGGAGTAGAAATCATTAATGTTGTTGGCATCAGGAGAGGCTAACCTCACTAATGAGTCTACAACCCTTTAATGGGTGTCCCTCTTCCTTAACTCCATTGCATGAGCTTTCTAGAGAAACATTTTGAAAGTAGTATCACTTACTGATATAAGACTTTCAGTGGGAACGATGCTATGTCTTATATGATATATTGATGCGGACATTTACACCCAGATATTATCATGTGTGTTTTATACAACAAGTTGCGATACAAATATTGAAATGGGTTTATAATTCCAAAAGACATAATTACAGAAATACTTTTTTTGTCTCTGTAACTAAACAAGAGCCATACTTATTTTATTCACGACAAATATCCCATAGACAATCAAATGCACATCCAATGAAGGCTAGATTCAGAGAGAGTCACAATCACAGACGTTGATGATATTTCTTGTAATGAAAACTGTATAGTCTTCCTCTTGTCTTCTTTCATCAATCTTGATTCTTGTTGTTTTCGTTTTGCAATTTATTCATTGAGTGTTCCTACGGACCAGGAAGCAAGAAGGCAAGGAAGGTATTGGTATAGCAAGAGAGAGAGAGAGAGAGAGAGAGAGAGAGAGAGAGAGAGAGAGAGAGAGAGAGACCTAATTACCATGAGTTAATTTAATGAAATAAAATTTTCTGAAAGGGATTTAATAAAGAGAACATGTTATCTCCTTATTATTCCTCCTTTGAGTGATGGAAGGATCGAAGGATATTATAGTTTGTGACTGAGAGACGTCTCTCTTCAGTGATTCCTTCATGACCAATGAAGGAATACCATAATTGACTGTTGGTGTCAAGGTTTGATTGATATTCCCTACATATCATATCAAAGAAATCAAAAAGCATACAGTGAGTCTCACTTTGTAAATTCGAGGAATTGTACTAGAAAAAACATATTATTATTCTAAGTCGTTTTATATGTATTGATTTATTATCCTTTTTTAGTTCATTACAATGTTTTTATCTGTTTCAGTAACTATCCTTTTGATTTAGAAATAAAGAGAGGCTTCAGAAAATGAATGTATTCTATCTGCACAAAGGATGAGGTTGCAACCCTCACCAACATACCTTCTTTGCCGCTTTCCCAAAATGAAAAGGATTTAGTCATCATCAATTTTTTCCGTTTATTTCCTTCATCAATAAGACTCTCTTAAAAAATTCATGTTAAACTTGTAATCACGTTATAGTTCGTTTATTGCTATATCCCTTAGAGTCGTGTCTCTGTGGAGAACTACACGCAGAAGACAGGTTGATAATAACTCCCTCCCCTCCGACCACCAACACACACGAAGTATCAGATTGAACTTATACGAAATAATTTCACTTTAAAGCAAAAACCATCTCTCTCTCTCTCTCTCTCTCTCTCTCTCTCTCTCTCTCTCTCTCTCTCTCTCTCTCTCTATGGAGCGACATCTTGGACTTTGTCTGTCTACAAGTTCATTTTTGTGCTCTGAAAACTTTCTCGGTTATTTAGGAGATACGAAGATCTACATCACCTAGAATTGACTGAAAGCTGTGGTAGTGCTTACTGATCAGTGCTGTGACATTAGTGTGTTTCCAGAGTTTTTGAACTTAGACTTTATTTAGGATTGAAAATCTCGTTCATTCGGCCACACCACTACGTTCAAGTTTCCCTAAACCGCGCATGCGCAGTGCAGTGTGTGTGACGTGGTTATCCCCGTCATGGCAATGTCACTTTACCAGAAAAACGAAATCAGATACGGGCATTGTTAAAACACCAATAGATAATGACTATGGAATTCTCGGGACCTGGTACTCTCGCTGATGTTGAGAAGGACCTTGCTTTAAGTGATGATAATGTTGAAGAGCATTTGCTTACACAGGAACTTTGGCCACGACTTTTCTCTACTAAATCTCATAAGATGATCCCTGCTGGTGCAGCTCCTAGTCTTATGGACCATACCCCTACCTCCAACAAACGATGTATGGAGCATGATTCAGATAGCAGTAATGAGCCAACATCCCCTGCTGCTAGAACTACAAAGTGGGATGCTTCTTCCTCTCAAAATGAAGTTCTAAATAGTTCCCTGCCTCGACCTGCTATTCAGAGTATACCTACCTTGTCTACAAAAACTGTTCTATCTGCCTTTGCTCCACATGCTGAATACATAAAGCTCCTATTTAGAGAGAATCCTGGGGTTAATGTGAAGCTTCGCTGGCTATCGGAGGTTACCAAGAAGTTCAGCCTCGATGGGGAATTGGCTGAAGTTAAAATATCTGTGGTCACTTCTCGATTTGTATACATTTTGAGGCATCGCCTGCATATCATAAATAGGGTTAAGGGTGGTGAGATTCTTTCACTTGTGTTAGATGTTCAGGATGCTGTAGACAGACCCCGTAAGTTCCCTACATATCTCATCACTCGATATCCTGTGGATGTAGACCCTTCATTAGCTAAGGAACTGACGGGAGTACACACTGTACGTCGTTTCCTACAGGATGGGAAGTGCATCAATTGTATTGTTATTACTTGGAGCCACCCAGATCCACCCCCGCCTTTTGTTAACTTCTCTTTCCTCCCTTGTTTACCGTCATGTGAACTACGCTGAATGTCAGATGAAAAGCCATGGTGCTTCAAATGCTGGGGTATCGGTCACATCTCACGATACTGTACTGCCCCTGAAAAGTGTGCATTTTGTGCTGCTGAGCATGACAGTCGGACCTGCCCTCATCGACCCCCTGTACCACCCACAGTGGTTGACACTGCCTCGGCATCAACATCACGCTCATTACCTCTACCTACACCAGACACCTCGCATTGAAAATGCCCGAGATGTAATGAGCCCGGAGTCAATGTGTGGCATGGCTGTACCAGACGATCACACACTGCATCAAACCAGCATATTGCACAACAGCTTCCAATGCCATCAATCAAACCCACCGTTGCTGCCTCCTCACAAGTGTCTATTTTATCTTGACATCATTCAAAATAATTAACAAGATTTCTTTTCTTTGTTAGTCAGTGATGGATGCAGAACTTGGTGGAATAGGAAACGGAATATACTTTTGAAACATCCTTTTGAATAGAAATATTTACAAATACTCTCTCTCTCTCTCTCTCTCTCTCTCTCTCTCTCTCTCTCTCTCTCTCTCTCTCTCTCTCTCTCTCTCTCTCTCTGCTATCATCCTAATTTGAATGAAAAAACTGGTGGTTTTTAAAATTCTCGTACCTGATCTGGATATCAATCTCTCGTATTACCTCATCCCACGGATAGCAAAGTTTCTAAATGACGGCTAAATATTTAATTAGATAGGCACACACACACACACGCAGATTCAACCCTTCCCACCACCACCCCTTTCCTAACTACAACACGGCAGTTTTAGTTTCCGAGTGTACCTCTCGGGGAACCACTTCTCTTTATGGTATGATTACTTCCTCTCTCTCTCTACCCGAGCAGCAAAGGAGAGCTGAGAGATGAGCGTAGTTGGGCAGGGAGAAAAAATAATCAATATGAGAGTTCATTGCTGCAATAAGATTTAACAACCAAAAATAATTGGCAGCATCAAGGATTTCATACTTCCCTAAAATCGATTAGCAAAAAAAAAAAAAGAATAGAATAAAATAATAATAATAATAATAACAATAATAATAATAATAATAATAATAATAATAATAATAATAATAAGGGACAGCAAATACTCAAGATATTAAGAAGTTTCTTTTGGAATAATAATAAAAATCCTATTAATGAAAGATGTAAATCTAGATAACCTCCGAAGATGAATCCTTTTTCTTTGGTATACGGGGACAATGAAGAGTGATAGTGGAGGGTTGCAGTTTCACACTTTGTGCAAATAGGATCCACAGAAGAAAATGGCTATATATATATATATATATATATATATATATATATATATATATATATATATATATATATATATATATATATATATAGATGGATAGATATATATATATATATATATATATATATATATATATATATATATATATATATATATATATATATATATATATATAGATAGATATATATATATATATATATATATATATATATATATATATATATATATATATATATATATATATATATATATATTTCTGTGTATATGTGTGTGTGGTGTACTTATAGTGGCCACTTTCCAATGCAAGAGTTGATTAAACACAAGAAAATAGTCGGAATTATATCTCCGATACCAATAAAAATATATCCAGATCTAATGGCTTCTGAAAATCATTTTAGGTCTCTTGATGCAAAATCAACCTTTAAAGGAATTATGAAAAAAATGTTTTATAGATCAAAGGTTTGAATAATTAATTAGAGTGTGAATCATAAATCATGATAATGTTACAAATTTTAAGTGAATATTCAATGTTGATATATTACAACATAATTGTATTCAAACTTAATTTTTTGTGTAATACCTTTTTTTATGAAGAGTAAATTGGATAAAAGATGATAGACAAATTATATAATGATAAATGACCGTATTTATCAGAATATCTGTTTAGAAAGACAATTCAAATATTGTCAGATATAAGCTTTTATTTAAATGAATTTCGTATGTAGATGAGTAGTACATGTATTTAATACATTTATTCATGAGTTTTATTCATTAATAAGATATATAGAGCGAAATGATTTTAGATGTAATTATGAAGGAATAGAATAAATCGCAGAGAGACGAGAGAGTGAACGAGAAGTAGGTGGGTGTTGTTGTTAGAATTTCGCTGAGTCTTGATGAATTATAGTCAAAACATTCCGCTTATTTTTCTAGAACTTTCGTATTGCTCATATGTGTGTGAGTGCGTGTGTGGGTGGGTGGGTGCGTGCGCGCGCGC
Organism: Palaemon carinicauda; assembly: GCF_036898095.1. NCBI lineage: Eukaryota > Metazoa > Arthropoda > Malacostraca > Decapoda > Palaemonidae > Palaemon > Palaemon carinicauda. The sequence continues at coordinate 27,114,538 of NC_090749.1, read as the reverse complement.
TTGCATGTGTGTGTGTGTGTGTGTGTGTGTGTATTGTTTGGGGGCTTTCATAATACTTGTTCATCATACAAATTGAGATTCATACCCAAGCAGCAGTATTGTCCAGTACACGTTGCAAGTCTATAAGTATGTGTCTACAGCATCTTTCTTTAGTCTTCCCTCAAATGTCGTGTTCATCACAATTCTCACTTGAATGTATGTCACATATATTGCACTAAATCATATTAGCACCAGGATATTTGAAAGATACACTTTCATTTCTTAATAGAACATCGTATCAGAGCATGATCTCTCTCTCTCTCTCTCTCTCTCTCTCTCTCTCTCTCTCTCTCTCTCTCTTTTGAATAGATAAATAGATAGCATATTAGATAGACAAAGAAATAAATTACCCAATCAGTTAACATTTGAAATGATTATAGAAATAATAAATAAAAAAAAAACCTTCTAAGAAATCATTCTTTCCTCCATTTCAGTCTAATCTGATCGTCTGTGCGCGCGCACACTAGTGTGTGTAAATTTCTACCTCATGCAGGGATCGAACCTTAGTCTCTTCTAATGAAAGGCAAGGTCACCATAACCCATGGCAAGGGAAGCTCTAAAATAGATTATTTTGTTGTTGAACAGAAGGAGGAACAGAAGGATGAACAGAAGGATGGTGTTCAAATTTCAAGTGAACAAACCGGAGATCAAAATCAATAAAGAAAAAAAGTCTTCAAACCTTCAAAGGCTTCAGGTCAGACGAGGTCATAAGGCTGAGCGAGAATATTCACTGAATACATCTAAAAAAAAAAAGAAAAGAAATTTTGTGTTTGATTGAAATCTGAAAGTCATTCTATTGACAGGAGTGTTACATCCGATAGGGAAGCCTGTTTCGGTTTTCATATTCAACGATAAAATTCTTTATGAATTTTTAATATATAAATAAATAAATAAATATATATATATATATATATATATATATATATATATATATATATATATATATATATATATATATATATATATATATATATATATATATATATATATATATATATATATATATATATATATATAAACATTATGATGTGATATTCTGAGGTCTGGTGTTGTGGCTTGGAATTCTCTGTTGATATTTATCACCTTTTCCTCGTAAATAATTATTGCTTGTTTTACTTGATATGCTTCAAAATATCTTTATTTATAACGTTTGTTATGACCATAAATATTCTATTTTGACCTTCACGTCTCTACTCTTCCTTTGATATTAAACAGATCACAAAAACCATTAACTTGGAGGGCAAGATTTTTCTGAACCGAATCAAGTTGATATTTACGACACATAAATCAATATTATGAAAATTTCTTAGACCATTCAATGTCAGTGCCAGATTAAAAGCATTTGAAGTCGTCTGAGCCGATGTCACAATCAGGGACATCACCAAAACAAACCTGAAGTGAATTTCCAAAAGGGGTTTGGGGAGTGGACATCCGATTGTCATTATGTTTACACAGACGGTTTTATTCAATGATGATTAATCTTATTGAATTTATTCTAATGTAAGGACAGTGAGACAAGCGTCACCAAGATCAACTGATACTTTATTCAAATGTGCATGGGAGTATATTACAAGGTGCGGACGGAGAGGTAGGATGGCGCTGGCACCGAATCAGATTGAATTGCCCGCCAAAATATATGTGTTTTCTTACACTTACAAATATACGAATTATGAGTTAACAGAAACATGTAATGAAATGATACATATGTCAAAATGTAGCTCTGATAGAGCGGAATACATATAAATGGGAAACCACGGTGTGGCGAAAGGAGAATTCAAATAAATAAACAGTTTGTTGATTTTCTGGACGACGAAGGGAGCGGTGTCCTCACAAGTACTCCCCCCCCCCCCAAGACATCGGGCGGAATAGAGGGCTGATGATCAATCTTCGTATCTTTTCGGGCGTCAGAGGGTTCCTCTTGTTTTTGAACGGAGGGGCGCGCCAGTGGTCGGCGTAAGGATCTCTTCCTCTTGTCGTCATTTGATGATTTTTCTTTCGTTGGGCGCCATGTTTTGAGGTGGAACGCTGGATCTGCCAGTTCTGGCGGAGGCGGTGTTGCTTCCTTCGAGAAACGCTGGTTTTATGCGGTCTAGTGAGACCCAGTCCTCTTGGCCATGGACGTCGAGAAGGAAGGCTTTTGTTGTCTTCTTAATTACCCGGTAGGGGCCTCGATAAGGTCTAGTTAGTGGTTGTTGATGAGCGTCGACACAGACGAAAACGTACCCGCAGTCATCCAGGTTTTCTGGCTTGAATTGCTTGGTTCTGTCCTAGTAAGTTTTGAGACATGGCCTGAACTTCCTGGCGATGTCCCTTAGGTGATCCAGCTGAGTGTCGTCGGTTGATGAGGGAAAGAATTCGCCAGGAACTGTGAGCGCCTCCCCGTAAACCTTTTCGGCGGGCGAAAGTTCGCCGTCTGCGCGAGGGGCGGTGCGAAGGCCGAGGAGTACCCAAGGAAGTCGTGATTTCCAGTCCCCGTCGGTGCAGCTTGGCATCAGGGACGCCTTGAGGGCGCGGTGAGTTCTTTCGACCATGCCGTTTGCCGTGGGGTTATATGCCGTGGTGCTGTGGAGCGTCATCCCCATCAGGTTCACCAAAGCGAGCCATATTTCTGAGAGGAAAGCGGGGCCTCTGTCTGTCGTGATGTCGTCAGGAACGCCAAACCTGCTCACCCAGCTTGACAGGAGGGCTTCGGCGCATGCTTGGGTCGTAGCTTCGGTCATCGGCGATGCCTCCAACCACCTCGTGGAGCGATCGATGATCGTAAGCAGGTAGCGAGCAGATCCAGAAGGGGGCTATGGTCCCACGACGTCGATGTGTATGTGACCGAAACGTCTTTTTGGCTGGGGAAAATCGCCTACCCCCGATTCAGTGTGACGGCTGACTTTGCTTGACTGGCAGTTGATGCATGACTTCGCCCATTCCCGGGCGCCCTTTTTTATCCCTGGCCAGACGAACTTTTCAGACAGAAGGCGAGCGGTGGTGCATCCTGAGGGGTGTGAAAGTCCATGGATGATATCGAATATTTTCCTTCTGCAGGAGGCTGGTATCCAGGGACGTGGGCGGCTGGTGCTGGTGTCACAAAGAATAGTTACTCCTGCTGGTCCGAGGGGAATCGCACTTATCTTGAGAGCGGATGGCCCCGTCACGTGATCCTGTGCTCCTCGGTCGGTGCGTTGTTCGGTTGCGAGATTGGCGTAGTCGATTCCCAGGTGGATTGCGTCAATTTCAATCCTTGAAAGGGCGCCCGCGACTGGGTTTTTCTTTCCTGGAACGTAACGTATGGTGCACCCGAATTCGGCGATTGATGCGAGGTGACGTTGTTGTCGGGAGGACCATGCGTCTGTCGATTTCGTGAAAGAGTGTACGAGGGGTTGATGGTCCGTCGCGATTGTGAAGGGAGTGCCCTCCAAGATGTGCCTGAAGTGGCGGACGGCGAGGTAGACGGCGAGGAGTTCCCTATCGAAGGTGCTGTATCTTTTTTCAGCGGGTTTCAATTTCTTGCTGAAGAATGCCAGCGGTCGAGGAGAACCATCGACGAGTTGTTCCAGCACAGCCCCACAGGCGACGTTGCTGGCGTCGATCGTTAGTCGCAGGGGCGCGTTGTCGTCGAAATGAGCCAGGGTGGTGGCATTCGGAAGGGCATGCTTCGTCCGGGCGAATGCCTGTTGCTGGGGCAAACCCCACTCGAGTTTTTTTGCTTTTCCTTTCAGGACGTTGTCGAGGGGTGACAGGGTTTGTGCGATGTTGGGGATGAAGCGCCTGTAGTAATTGACCATCCCCAGGAACTCCTGAAGTTGGCGGATGGTCGTAGGTATCGGGAACTTTTTGATGGCGTCGACCTTAGTTGTCATGGGTTTTACCCCGCATGAGGATACGCGGTGACCAAGGAAATCCACTCCTTCCTCACCGAACGTGCATTTGTTGAAACATACGACCAGGCCGTTCTCCTGTAGGCGTTTGAGGACGGTGCGGACGTGCCTCCGGAGTTCCTCCTTGGTTTTCGAGAATATCAGGATTTTGTCGACGTAGCAGACGCAGAAAGGTAGGTCACCCAGAATGCTATCCATTAGTTGTTGGAAGGTCGCCCCGGCGTTGCATAGACCGAAGGTTGAGTATGCGATTGACGTCAGCGATAGCGAAGGGCCAAGAATACGAACGGCCCATGATAGATATCTTGAGGGTCTTGATCCCATAGCACCGTATGGGAGATCCGTTGGCGGCGATGAGTGAGGGAGCGTTTTTGTCGGGACCACGGTCTATGTCGGACTTGGAAGGTGGGAACGTTGACTGCATTCCGCCAGTAGTGTACACCATGAGTCAACTGTTGGAAATGGTATCGAGGATATAGAAACCATTCTTGTTTTGGTTAACTGCAGCTACAATGGTGGCAGGTGGATGCTTCTGGCGTCGTCTTCTAGGGAAACTGCATGGTGCTCTACATTTCTTGGCGTCGCTGCCAAACTGTTGGTTGTAGAAGCACCATGCTGGGTTAGTCCCAGGGTTTGGTCGCGTTGGTTGCGGTGGTTTCTTTCTTGATAGAACGTTGATCTCGTCGTCCTCAGGGGCCGTTGCCGAGGAGTCTATGGAAGAGCAGCTGCTGAAGGAGGAGAACGAAGGCGGTATTGACGATAATGCTCCGAAGCGAGATGCTTTGGAGGCCTCGTGGAGCTTCTGGGCCTTCGACAAGAGTTCGTTCATTGGGAGCGTTTCGGCATCTGTCAATTAGGCCCTTACGTCCTGTGGTAGAGGTCGAAGAAAGATCTCGCGAGATAAGCTAATCTCACATTGTCAGCCGTTGGTGTCTGTTTCGAGGAGCATAAGCAGGCCGGATAACTCGTCCCACGCCTCAACAGGAGAGGTGTCACCCATGGGCTTGTCGGCGAGGTCCAGGACTTTCTGTGCCCTTGCAGAGACGGAGAGGGAGTAGATACCGATGAGTTTCGTTCTCAGGTCGTCGTATGAAACTTGGCCGGCCTGGGCGTCGAGCCATGGGGAAATCTTGTCGAATACCTCTTCAGGTATGGAGGTGAGAACGATGTCAGCCTTGGCGCAGGAGTCGCTGAGTCTAGCGAAGCGGAAGAGTACGTCTGCTCTCAGGAACCAGGAAACGGAGTTGTGTTGAGAAAAGGGCGGCAGTTTGACTTTGGGCGTGGAGGCGAGGCCGTTGGGTGCGATGGGCGTATTGCTTCCTGCATCGTGGCCAGATGACGAGTCGGCGAAGAGGTGGGAAGTTGATATGTCGGTTAAGCTCATCCTACTGCCTTACATGCACCGAAGTGTGGGAGAACCAAAGGCAGGCTCACGCCTAAGGTAACGGAGTATAGAGAAGGTAGCACGGCCGTAATAAGTCCGTTAATGGCGAAGCCAAAACCGCTGATGCTACTTTCAACTCCGGGGTCACCAGTTGTAAGGACAGTGAGTGAGACAAGCGTCACCAAGATCAACTGATACTTTATTCAAATGTGCATTGGAGTATATTACAAGGTGCGGACGGAAAGGTAGAATAGCGCTGGCGCCAAATCAGATTGAATTGCCCGCCAAAATATATGTTTTCTTACACTTACAAATATACGAATTATGAGTTAACAGAAACATGTGATGAAATGATACATATGTCAAAATGTAGCTCTGATAGAGCGGAATACATATACATGGGAAACCACGGTGTGGCGAAAGGAGAATTCAAATAAATAAACAGTTTGTTGATTTTCTGGACGACGAAGGGAGCGGTGTCCTTACACTAATTTTATGTTTAATGAAACAATAGAAACAAAGCAACGACGTCAAAAACAGGTCAAGGTACAATCAAAGAAGGATTTTCTCGGTTTAAAAGTATTTTGCGTAATATTAAAATGCTTTTGACTTATCCCAGGATGTTATCTCTTAATTGCAAATACGAAGAAGCATCAGATAGCAATAAAGGTATATTTTGTAAGTGTATAGTTATGTCTGTTGAACAACTGATTATGTCACTTCATGGATGGAGAACCAACAAGTGGCATATAAAGAAACACATATATAACAAAATGATAACAAACAAGGAAGGTGGTTGTAAAAACAAAAACTTATAAGAATGTACTTAGATACACAGAAAACAAAACTACTCTCCTTGTCATTCATTCAATTATTATTATTATTATTATTATTATTATTATTATTATTATTATTATTATTATTATTATTATTATTATTATTATTATTATTGATGGAATCTCTAAGAAGGTCAAACTGATGGTTAATCTCTTTGGTGTGTCAGGTGTTGTACAGCATTATGTGACTACTGAGTCTTTCCTCGCCAGTGACCTAAAAGAAACAACTACAGATAAAGATAGTATTATCTCACAAGCTCATGTCATTAGAATAAATCTTTTATTGACTATATAAAAGTAAAGAACAAAATTCTAACCTTTTCCAGCAAAAAAATCCTAGTTTATAAGAGTGATATGAAACGAAAAATAACAAAATTCTTAAAATATTTTATTTTATCTTATTTTATTTTGTTCATTTCATAGTTTATTTATCTCATTTCCTCGCTGGGCTATTTTCTCTTGTTGGAGCCCTTGTGCTTATATCATCGTGCTTTTCCAACAAGGGACTCAGCTTGGCTAGTAATAATAGTAATAATAACAATTTTGGGAAATAGAAAGAAATAAATGATTTCAGTCCACTATTTGATTTTCCTTTTAAATCATGAAACTGTCATAGAGTTTTATGCACATTTTATCGCTCACGATCATCGGTGAGGACCCTTCACAATTGAACAGAAGGGCTCACTGGCGTATGATGTGTTTATGGACAAATGTGGGTGTCTCTGTACTTGCATAAGACTACTTTATAGATTTGGGTGCAAGTAGGCTTTTGTGTATATTTGCGTTTATGTAGGGTTCTACTTCTAACGATTTCTATTGTCATCTACGTAAGTAAATCTATAACAACATTTTTGTACTCCTGTGTGTGTGTGTATTTGCAGTTGTGTGTTTACGTGGAAATTCTTGGGAGAATTCCAGCTCAGCCTTCAAAGGAGTTCATAACACATTTGATAATATTGAAACAAAGCAAAATTCTGGAAACAATCTGATACACAGAGAACGAGCTTTTCTATTGTTGTGACCCTGCAACAATTCATGTAGTATTGCGAATAACAAGGAACATTCTTTCCCTTCACAAGAGAATAGCTGATGTTTAGGTGATAGTTAATACGTGGACTTTGTGTGAATGTATCTGATAATGTATTGACAGTAAAGAGTGGTACTCTCTACAATATTCGTCGTTCACAGAACCAAGACCAAACAAATTTTACACTTTCTTTTTTTTTTTTCAAATAAAACAGGAGACGTTAACGACCTCAAGGTTTTACCAATAGTCATCATAATTTTCTAAACGGTTAAAAGGTTTAGCCTAATGCGAAGGGTGCAAAGTTGGGCGTGGTCAAACTAGGTCACGCCCCTTCCTTGAATCTCCAATCGAAAGCATCTGCCTCTTTCCCAAAGAAAAAGAAACAGAAGAGACACAGAGAAATTAATCGACTTCGTATTTAGCTCTCCTTTGTTGGGCTTCGACAAGTTGCGACAAATTTCTTTTAGTTTGTTGAGGGTGGTTTTCATTTGTTTCCCGTGGTTACATTCTATTGGCAACTTTGGTCATTATAAAATGTTTCCTTTTGTTTCAGAACAAGAACAAATTTTCTCAGTGTAACAGGAAAAAGCAACGTCAAGGTGGCACTGAAAATTGGAGTTGACTATGAAGTGGTGCCACTTTCTCTTGTTAGGGGAATAGTCACGGGGTGTTTATATAGGTACTCTACTATAATCCAGTTTCAAACACCATCTGCTGTCAACTAAGAAAAAAAGCTTTTCATTTATGATCTGTAGGGGAGGAAGATTGTTAGACAATAGTAATGTTTGTCATAATCACGAAAGTTATTGTTGTATGTAAAGTTTACTATTTGCAATTATGTTTTATTTGGTATAACGTTTACATTTATAGGTAAGTTATGTCAGAAGTGATACGGCTAATGACTTTTAAAGACAGAGAGACCTTCCTTTTCCCCTCGAGCCAATAATGAAATCGCCCATTATAGACGACATGAATACCAAGACTACCAACGCAAAAGGATACAGTATAAGGTAATACAAAGAACAAATAGACAGCATTTATTATCATCTTGTATCCTGAAAAACTGGATATACATTAGATTAAAATATAAAGCTATTTGTGCTAACAAGACTTAATGCATCAAGTTTTCTGTGACTAAGAGTCTTTTGAGGTTTCATAAGTTTCATAGGTTGTTACTTTTGACTGGTGGATGGCCACTGAAGAAGTCAGGTGGTGTGATGACGTCACAAGCAAAGAACGCAGAAGAAAAAAATAGAAATTTCAAACACATTCTCTTTTGAGTGTTTTATTGCCTCAATGCATATGAGTAGTTGAGTGTGTTTGTTTGTTCAAATACAGAGTGAAAAAAAAAATAAATAACACTGGTCAGATGGTATTCAGTACCTGACAATTTCAACCAATTTGAACAGCATCGTATAGCGTTACTACGTATCATTCAATCCTTTTTTTTCTTCTCTCTCTTTGTCATTGTCTTTCATCCTCTATGTGTCCCTTGGAAAGCTGACATGCAGAGTTTTCCAGTTATTCTAAGGAGACGTATTTTCTTCAATTTGGAAAACTAAAAAAGGAAACAAAAATGGTAGAAAGAAAGAGAAAAAATAGGATAAACATCAGAGATGAACTCTTGAGATAGAGAAAAAGGGATCAGCAACCTATAAAAAGAGACCTTAATACCATTCTAACAATAATAAAAAACGATTTAACAATAAAGTCATTTAAACTTTCCGTTTCATTTTGCATATTCTGAATAAAAAGTAAATTCCCTATTAAGTCATTATCTCGTTATATAACACAAAGAAACGCGAATCAGAAAAAGATAAACGAAAAATACTTTTAAAATCATCAAGAAAACAAATAATTCTTAAAGTCATTAATTTTCTCTTTCGGGGATTTTTTTTTTAAATCTCTGATAGATTTCCATTTCGTTTATAAATTAATACCAAATGCCTTAATATATCCTTCGTTACACACTCTATTTTGGTTCGATTAAATTTTTTCTTATACTTTATACTCAATACTATCTAATCCATTACCAATTTTCCACTTGTTCAATAATCTGTTTAAAACCTTTTATTCATCAATGCATAAAGATCGGCTGTGTACTGCAATCCTTTCTTTCTATAAAGGTTTAAATGCCACTCATGAAAGGCAGGGCTAAGGGACAGTGACATTGCCCTAACGAGCAGGACAATGGCCTAGAGACTGACCATAGGTGCATATGATCAGTGCCCATGTCCCCTCTCCACCTAAGCTAGGACAAAGGAGGGCCAGGCAATGGTTGCTGATGACTCAGCAAATAGACCTATAGGTTCCTCCCGCCCCGCTTATAGCTCACAAGGATGGTGAGGTTGCAGCGACCAAAGGCACTAACGGGTATAAGCGGGACTCGAACCCCAATCTGGTGTTCACCAGTCAGGAACGTTACCACATTGTTGGGAACGTCCCATTAGATCCGAGCTGTATCAGATCTCTAGTTCAATTTACCCATTAGAATTGAACTAGTTTGCGTTGTCTTTGAAATGTCTGCTCTGGTACTTTCCTTCTCAGTGAAACTGGAGAAAGCAAAGGTTTTCACAAAGTGACGGTTTCTTTATCACCATGTTATTACCTGATAACGAATGGGAAGTTTTTATGCAATTATTTAATGTACTACGTGTCTCAACTTATTCTTTTACTTCATGTCTTACTCAAATCCACAGCAATGCTAACATAAGAGTAGAAACAAATTCTGTGATTTTAGGTGAAAATAGGTATTAGGAAAAATTTAACTTTGTTAACTTTAAAATACAAACTAGTAATAGAACTATCAAATGGAAACCAAATGAATTGAATATTTTGGATGGATAAGTAAACAGGAGATCAACAATGAATAGACATTGCACCAATTAATGAAGGAATAAATGTCTTCAAAAGATTCGCTAAAAGAGAAAACCTTCGAAGGCTGCATGTCAGACCTGCACGTCATTTGGATGAGCGAAAATCCTCGCTGATTACATCTGATAAAAAAGAAAGGAATTTTTGTTTTTTGGATTAATATCTGAAAATCAATTCATTCACACGAAATGTTACATTCCAAAGGGAAGGCGCTTTCCGTTTTCATAATCAACGCTACAATTCTTTTTAAATTTTTTACATATATAAAAAATTGGTACGTGATATTCTGAGCTCTGGAATTCTCTGAGGATGTTTTTCACGTTTTATTTTCTATCGTAATTTTTTTCCTTGTTAGCATGATGTGTTTATAGATAATCTTTACATGTAACATTTTTGGTAACCACAAATATCTTCATCCATTCATATTAGACAGATCAGAAAAGCTAATAACTTGGTAAAAAAAAATTTCTACTCAGGAAGAACAGATGGAGTTGGAAGAGAACGGGTAGGAATGACGACAACAAGAGCAGAAAAGTCATTAATGGAATGAAGAGCTGTATATAGCAGATGGTCACTTGCAAAGTTTAAATCAAAGCATTGCAATATGAGTACTATAGTTAACTATGCACCAACAAATGATTCCCCTGAAGACAGGAAAGATGAATACTATAAGGAATTGCAGTGTGTAACAGATGAGATCCCGGAGAGAGATACGAAAATTGTGATTGGTGACTTCAATGCTGAAGTTGCAAGGAATAATCGAGGTATAGAGAATGTGAAGGGTGTTGAGGGTCTTGGCGAAGTTGCAAATGAAAATGGGGCAGATTTTATAAGTTTTTTTTTCTTTTCCAGCACAAGGACAGTCACAAATATACATGGGCTTCATCGTGTGGCAATTACAAAAATCGCATAGATCACATAGCCAATGATAAAGAGAGAAGGAGGACTCTGAGAAGTATAAGAAGCTATAGAGGTGCAAATATTGGTAGTGACCACTAGTTCCTCTTGCTACACTGAAATTAAAACCGAATGCACCCAACAGAAATGTAGATAAAATATCTAGGTCTGATACAACTGGCTTCTAGAGGATGAGCAGAGAAATCTTTGTAATTGAATGTAAGAATCGATTTGCAGTCTTAGAGACTTTAGGAGACAAATGGCAAACAATTAACGAATGATATTTGGGATACTATAAAAAGGAGACAAAGCTAGAAGTTGATTGTTGGAAGTTTTTGAGGAAGTAGTGAAAATTGCAAGGTAGAGCATGCTAAGCATTCCAGTATTGATAGTCATGTCAAAAGAAAAGCCAGAAATGACTGGCGAGAATATTTAGACAGGAAAGCAGATGAGTCTGACAAAGCTATGGATTCAGGGAGTGGCTATGGTATAAGAATTGTACATAGAATTATTATAGAAATCTCTACGGGAGCAAAGCAGAAGAAGCATATACCCATCAAAAAGAGAGATGGAGCTGTTATAACAACAGAAGATGAAGAAAGGCAACGTTGGATGGAACACTTTAGTGGGGTCATGAATAGGAGATATAAAGGGATTAATTTGATTGATATACCTGAAGCTGAGGAATACCTTGATGTGCCCATCAATGAATTCAGTGTGTTTGAAGTCGAAGCTATTTTTTAAAAAAACTTGAAGAGATGGGATGCCTCTAGTTATGATGGAATAACTGCTGAGATAATATTGGCCGAAAATGATGTGACTCCCAGATTATTTACAAGATTATTTTGTAGATTGTGGCGTGAAGAGGCAAAGCCTGATGAATGGGAGCTCGGAGTGTTGGTGAAAACGGTAAATAGGAGATCTGACTGACTGCAATATTTACAGAGGTATCACACTTATGTCAGTTGTCATGAAAATACTATGTTGTTTATCCTCATGCATTTTGTAATGCATAGAAGAGTTGGTGATGTTAGAAAAGGATTGGACTGGACTGGTAACAGGATATTAGCTGACCTAGAGTATGCTGATGACGCTGTCCTTATTAGCAGAAAACCACAGGTCAAGATAAATAGAAGAAAGACAGAGATGAAGAGATTGGAACATGCAATGGAAGAGGAAATATCATTGGAAGGAAAAGGGTTTAATGAGGTGGAACCATTTGAATATTCAGGAACTATGATATCTACTTCAGGGATTAAGATTTTGAGTTCAATGAAAGATTGAAAAAAACAAATGAGACTATGACTAGGTTAAGTAATACCTGGAAATCAAATCGCCTGAAATTACATATAAAAGTCTGGCTATATATCAGTTTAATGAGATTGGTGTTACTGTGTGGATATGAGTCGTGGTATAACAATGAAACAATATCCAACAGATTTTATAATTTGAAAACAAAGCCCTCAGAAGAATATTGGAAGTTAAATGGCAGGACAGGATTAGAAATGAAACTATAAGTGCCATATGTGGATGAGATCATGGTGAGGGGTTGATGGAGATGGTTTAGGCATGCTCTTCGCTCTCTCCAAGAAATTAGTTCACCAAACTTTCAACCAGGCTCCACAAGGCTCTAGAAGAGTTGGAAGACCCAGGCCTACATGGCTGAGGACTATGAGGCGTGAAATAGATGTTGAGTGGAGAAGTATTGATTTAAAAGCTCATGATAGAGACGAATGGCAATCTAACCGAGGCCCTTTGCGTCAATAGGCGTAGGAGGGGATGATGATATGTGGTTTCAAGCTATTTAACTCAAAGTGAGTCACTTTACCTCCCTCTTTCGCTAAAAACCATTTTGTTACTATACCAATGCAAAATAATGGATGCTCCTTATCTTTATAAATTACCACATACCATTTTCCTAAACTGACGCTTCTTTATATGGAGGTGAAACGCTCTCCCAAAATTAATTAAATTCCTTTTGATTCGCTATCAGGACTATCCAAGTAGTTTGAATAATCACTATTAATTACCTTGGTCAATTTAGATTTTTGTATATTCACTGTAGCGTTTGACAACATTTTTCTTAGAAATCAAGAAATATTTGGTTGCTTTGTATTTCCATTATTTGTTTTGTTTTTATTTCTCTTAATGCCTTTCTTTAGGGTTTTCCCTTTATTGATCTTCATTTCATATTTTTCTTAAATCTTCGATTTCCTCCCTTTCTGTTACTATTTGAGCAAATGACTTTCTTATTCTTGTTTTGTTTTTATCATTCTTGGTTGCTTTTTCTGTAAGATTATCTTTTGTAGGTAAAAGTGTCTCTTTGATGGCTCGTTCATAATATGAGGTAAAAATAATAAGAATAAAATGGATATGTACAACTTAGGACGAATACTGTTTATGAGATCAGCTTTGTCTGTCGTTGATATTTCTCACTATCATGCTGTTTACTCTAATGTTCCTGCATTGAACACTATATCAAAAAGGCAACACGCCAGCCGCATCTTTTCTATTGCAGTTATCAACATGGAAAATAGCAGAAAAGGGAAAACATATTTTCCCTAATACCTGAAATTCTCATTTGGATTTGTGAATTATTCTAGGAACAATGTATAAACAAGAAAGATTTTTTTTTTTCTATTATTTGTAGCATTTGGGGTGACACCACTCTCGAGGATGTCACCATGATTTGGTCGATCTTTTTGAAGGTTCTACCCCTGAGTGTCAACACCTTTGAGTGTGTCCCCAGTATTAAATAACTTTTTGTGAAATCATATCATATCCCTCAATCTAGAAAGACAAACTTTTTGTAGATGTAGCTCTCAGGGTGTCACCCCCTTTTAGGGTGTCACCCTGAGCAGACACCCCCCCCCCCCCATACTGCACTCCAAATGTCTTATTTTGTATGCTTATGATAACATATATGTAGATTTACACATAAAAGTATATTTGCGTGCTCGAATACAAAGTTTAATTCATATATTTATAAAGTAAGGCAAAATTGGACAGTTTTCAAAGCTATGGTGAGGCAAAATTGGACAGGCAACATTCTCACTTTTTTCTTGGCGAGGCAAAATTGTACAATCTTGGATTGCGGACACAAAAATTGATGTAAGTCCATAATTTTTTTTATAGTATATTTATATTGATAGTGACCACAAATTGTCATAATTTGGGAATTGAGCGTTGCTGCTTAACGAAGATACAGACGTGTCCATAATTGCCTCGCTGTCCAAAATTGCCTCGCCTCTAACATTTTTTTTTTATTGATGAGATATAGGAATTTCTAATTCTCTGATGATTATGAGACAAACTATTTTTATATATGAGACCTCCCTCTTTTGAAAGTATGTTTGATTTTTGATCATAAATCATTAATACAGATTTTGTACAAAGGTTTCTAAAAAGGTGTCGAAAATTGCCTCGCCTTACAATATATCGTTTCATTTCTATCATCATTTTCCTCCAATTGCGAAATATCTTATTTCTCTAGATCTTGATGTCTTTACATTCGTTTACTTGGACGAAACACTCTCTCTCTCTCTCTCTCTCTCTCTCTCTCTCTCTCTCTCTCTCTCTCTCTCTCTCTCTCTCTCTCCATTTATATAATTCATTATGGAT
>NC_090749.1:27077491-27084991 GCF_036898095.1 Palaemon carinicauda | reverse complement strand
GATCCTTGCTTCTTGAAAGAGAGCAGGCTTATAGTCAGTTCTTTTATTCATTCACATGTTAATTCTCTCTCTCCTCTCTCTCCTCTCTCTCTCTCCTCTCTCTCTCTCTCCTCTCTCTCTCTCTCTCCTCTCTCTCTCTCTCTACTAGGCTTGTAGAAATAAATACGATAGAGCTTTTTTAAGATATGAATTTTCGTAGATAACAAGATAACAAGAAGCGAATAGACTCTTCTTGGAAAGGACCGGAAGTGATTACCCAGTTGGCAGCTCAACAGAAATGAGCAAAAAGATGCGTTTCCAGTTAATAGGAGAGATCAGATTCACATTCCTGGAACGTATTTCACATTCATGATATTAATTGCAAAGTATTTGACGAGCAATAGCTATTAAGATCTTCAATGAGGAGCTTTTTAATAGGATGTTGTTTTAGATAATATATCATTGTGTCTGAATAGGCCTTTTTTCCTTTCATATGAGGTAGATTCAATATTCTCAAACAACAGATTTGATTACTGGCTTTTGTGGTCTGCCCAATATGAACGGAAGAGTAGGGAGAATTGTGTGAAAAGAAAATATTATGGTCACTACAAACGTCATATGTAAAGATATTTACAATGAAAACGTGAAAAATTTCAACAGAATTTTTGGCAAAAACACCACCTCAGAATATCACATCCAAGCTGATTTATTTTGTTTTTGTATATAAGAAATTGAAAAAGGATTGTATCGTTGAATATGAGAACGGAAAGCGTCTTCCCTGTGGCATTCAAGAGTTTTTGTGCATGGATTGACTATCAGATGACACTCAGAGAGAAATTTCTTTTTTCTTCAAGTATTCTCAGCAAATGTTCTCGCTCAGCCAAAAATGACCTGCAGGTCTAACCTGAAGCCTTCGAAGGTTTTCGATTTTAGCAAATCTTTTGAAGATTTGTTTTCTATGCCTTGATTAGTACAATGTCTATTCATTTTTTATCTCCGGTTTAATTATTTTCGTTTTACTTATTAGTTCATTCATTCATCCAAAAGAGTTAATTCATTTGGTTTTCATTCGATACTTCTATTACCATAGTTTTAATTTTATTGTGGACGAATTTCAATTTTTCCTAATACTTATTTTCACCTAACATCGCTGATTTTCTTTCTAATCTTATGGTAGCATTGCTGTGGGTATGATTAAGACAGGAAATAAAGGAGTAAATAGACACTACAATACATTACTTCCCATCCGTTATCGAGTGATAAAGAAAGTGTCATTTCAGGAAAATATTTTTCTCTCACCCAGTTTTTTTATCTTTGATTTTGAAATACACTTTATAACAAATATACATCATAGTTTATTTACATAAATAATTTTTATTTTATTTTTCATAGAGAGTATTTTCAATTGAAATTTTTACTATTTATCAAAATTTTTTTAAATAAAAAAATATCTACAAGTTTTAAATACTATTTTATTGACATTGAGAAGGAAAGTACCAAAGCAGACATTTCAAAGATAATCCAAACTGGTTGAATTCTAATGGGTCAACTGAACTAGATTAATTGGGACATTTCACAGAATATTAAACAGGTGGAGAACTAGTAATGGAGTGGAGGATATAAAGGGACAGAACAGAAAGATTTCTTTGCTGTTTTCATCCAAGAAAATTTTCGATTTTGATAATCGCATTAATTAAATGATAAAAGAATAAGGTTGTCAGAATATAATAGTTTTGCGTCATATTCACTGTATTCTCTATATCAAAACGTCAATTCAATTTGGATATACATAAGTTAGATATCATTTGATCGTCTGACATTATAGTAATTATAAAAAGATGGAGATAGAATCCTAATTCTGGCATCCTGAAATCTATCTTTAAATCATAATTTCAGAACATGTTCATGATGTGGAACTTATTGCTGACGTTGCATTTTAAAGTCTAGGGCTTATGATCTGTAACTTGAATCTTATTTATGCAACAAAAATTCATATATTAACAAATCTCAAAGTATTTTATCTATATCAACAAGTAGGACCTTTCTTCAATAAAAAAAAAAAATTTCATGAAATCTGTTCTTTATGTTTCAGATTTTTTTTTTTTTAAAGACCTATGAGATTGGAGCCTAGTTGTCTTTTGTCGATGTCATAGTCATTTCTTCACAACCCTTATCTCTTCCTTTCCCTTTTATCCCCTGACAAAAATCTTTCCAAACCGACGTTTATGCTACTCTGTTTTATCATCGACCTCCGAATAAAGCGTTTAGAGGTTATTCATAACAAAATAAAGTATAAGTAAATCGTTATCGAACAAAATTAGAGATTGTAACGAAGGATATATTATTACATTTATAATGATTTATAAACGAAATTGAAATTTATTAGAGATTGAAAAAAATTCCCCAAAAGAGAAAATTAATTGATGATTTGAAAGGTAATTTTCGTTTATCTTTTACTGATTCGTTTTTATTATGTTTAATTGAATGAAATAATGACTTAAGGGAGAATTTACTTTTTTATTCTGATTATGCAAAATGAAACGTTAAGTTTAAATGGCTTTATTGTTAAATCATTTTTTTTTATTGTTTGAATAGTATCAAGATGTCTCTTTATAGATTGCAGATTTTTTTTTTCTCTCTCTCAAGAGTACATCAGCGTTTTTCTTTCTTTTTACCATTTTTGATTCCTTCTTTAGTTTTCCAAAATGAAGTAAATACGTTTCCTTAGAATAACTGGGAAACTCTGCATGTCAGCTTTCCAAGGGAAACATAGAGGATGAAAGACAATAGGACAAAGAGAAAAAAGAAAAAAAGGATTGAATGATACGTAGTAACGTTGTACGATGCTGTTCAAATTGGTTGAAATTCTCAGATACTGAATACCATCTCACCAGTGTTATTTTCTGTTTAAAAAAAATTAAATATAATTTTCTTCGATGTGCATTTGAGCAATAGAACTCCCTCAACTACTCATATGCATTGAGACAATAAAAATAATTAAAATAAAATGTGTTTGCAGTCTCCTATTGTGTATTCTGTTTCTTTGCTTGTGACGTCGTCACAAAACCTGACTTCTTCATTGGCCCTCCAGCCAGTTAGAAATATCAATCTGAGAAACCTAAAAAAACTTTCAATCACAGAAAATATGATGAATTAAATCTTGTTAGCAACAACAGCTTTATATTATCATATAATATTTATTTTATTTGTCGGGATACAAGATCATAAGGGCTTTTTATTTCTTTTTATAACCTTATATCCTTTTCTGTTGGTAGCTGGGGTATTCATGGCATCTATAATGGGTGATTCCATTATTGGCTCGGGGGAAAAAGAAAGTCTCTCTGTCTTGAAAAGCATTACCTTTATCACCTCTGACAAAATTCATCTATAAATGAAAACTTCATACCAGTTAAAACATAATTTCAAATAGTAAACTTTAAATATAACAATAACTTTCGTGATCATGACAAAATTTACTCTTGTCTAACAACCTTCCTCCCCTACAGATCAGAAATGAATAGCTGTTTCTCTAAGTTGATAACAGATGGTGTTGGAAACTGGACTATAGTAGAGTACCCATATAAACAACCTGAGACTATTCCCCTATCGAGAGAAAGTGGCACCACTTTCTTATCAATGCCTATTTTCAGTGACACCTTGTCGTTGCTTTTTTTCCTGTTAAACTTTGACGTTGAAGGGAATCTCTCTCTCTCTCTCTCTCTCTCTCTCTGAGTGTGCGTGTGTGTTTTGTGTGCTTGTTCTGAAGCAAGAAGAAACATTTTATAATGACCAAAGGTGCCAACAGAATGCAACCAGGGGAAACAAAAGAAAACCGCCCTCAACAAACTAAAGGAAATTTGTCCCAACTTGTCGAAGCCCAACAAAGGAGAGCTAAATACGATTAATTTCTCTATCTCTTCTGTTTCTTTTTCTTTGGGAAAGAGGCAGACGCTTTCGATTGGAGATTCAAGGAAGGGGCGTGACCTGATTTGACCACGCCCAACTTTGCAGCCTTCGTTGGGACGTCTCTTCAAACTGTTCGCATTAGACTAAACCTTTTAACTGTTTAAAAAATTATGATGACTATTGGAAAAACCTTTGAAATCGTTAAAGTCATCTGTTTTATTTGAAGAAAAAACAGTTGTAACATTTTCCTTGTCTTGGTTCTGTGAACGACGAATATTGTAGATTAGTCCCACTCTTTACTTTCAATACATTATCAGATACATTCACACAAAGTCCACGTATTGACTATCACCTAAACATCAGTTATTCTCTTGTGAAGGGAAAGAATGTTCCTTGTTATCTGCAATACTACTTGCATTGTTGCAGCGTCACAACAATAGAAAAGCTCGTTCTCTGTGTATCAGATTATTTCCAGAATTTTGCTTTGTTTCAATATTATCAAATGTGTTATGATCTCCTTTGAAGGCTGAGCTGGAATTCTCCCAAGAATTTCCAAGTGAACACACAACTGCAAACACACACACACACACACACGAGTACAAAACTGTTATCATAGATTTACTTACGTAGATAACAATAGAACATATCTAAGGAAATAGTTAGAAGTAGAACCCTACGTAAACGCAAATATACACAAAAGCCTACTTGCACCGAAATCTATAAAGTAGGCTTATGCAAGTACACAGGCACCCACACTTGTCCATTTACACATCATACGCCAATGAGCTCCTCTCTCAATATTGGTGGGTCCTCACCGATGACCGGAAGTGAAAAAGTGTCCACAAATCTCTAAGGAAGTTTCATGATTTCGAAGGAAGATCCAATAACTGACAGAAAGCATTTCTTTCTTTCTATTTCCCAAAATTGTTATTATTACTATTATTACTAGCCAAGCTACGGCCATAGTTGAAAAAGCAGGATGATATAAGCACAAGGGCACTAACAGGAAAAAATAGCCTAGCGAGGAAAGGAAATAAATAAACCAGGAGAAGAACAAAATAAGATAGAGTAAAATATTGTAATAACTTTGTTATTTTTCGTTTCATATCAGTCTAATAAACATGGAATTTTTGCTGGAAAAGGTTAGAATTTTATTCTTTATTTTTATATAGTCAATAAAATATTTATTCTAATGACATGAGCTTGTGAGATAATACTTTCTTTATCTGCAATAGCTTCTTTTAGATCACTGACGAGGAAAGACTCAGTAGTCACATAATGCTGTACAACACCTGACACACCAAATAGATTAATCATCAGGTTGACCTTCTTAGAGATTCCATCAATAATAATAATAATAATAATAATAATAATAATAATAATAATAATAATAATAATAATAATAATAATAATAATAATAATGAAATGGAGAGTAGTATCAAAGTACATTCTTATAACTTAAGGTAGCTTATCATATACCTTATTTTCATTCTTATTGGCATATGAGTTTTGATGCGTCCAAAAACTTCTCGAATGATCCTGTTACTTGACATCACACAATGAAGAATCCTCTTCAATAAACGTTACACAAAATATTGTCACAAACTCAAGGCTGCAACTGGTAATGAAATATACAGAAGTGCCAATTTATCCAGGAACCGAGCAGACTTGCCATTCCTTACTGAGATATTCCAGCATCCTTGAAAGTTGTGTCCTTATAACAATAATCTAAAGTACAGCAAATATCTGCCTTTTGGAATTCTTCTGTTCTGTCAATAAATGCAAATCAAGAAGTGATTAGAAATTTTGCAATGCAGGCTAATTTTATTGAGACATTTTCATTCATGAGTTTAAAAAGTTTTAGTTTATACAGCCACCTTCCTAGTTTGTTATCTTTTTATTATATATGTGTTTCTTTATTTGCCACTTGTTGGTTCTCCATCCATGAAATGACGGTAACAGCTGTTCGACAGACATAACTATACACTTAAAAAAATTACCTTTATTGCTATCTGATGATTCTACGTATTTGTATTTAAGAGTTGACAGTCTGGGAGAAGTCAAAAGCATTTTAATAAGACGCAAAATACTTTTAAACCGAGAGTATCCTTATTTAATGTGCCTTGTCCTGTACTGAACCGTCGTTGCCTTGTTTCTATGGTTTCATCAAACCTCACATAAAGAAATTCAATAAGATTAATCAAAAGAGATTAAAGACGTCGGTGTAAACAGAATGACATCCGGATGTCCAAACCTCTTTTGGAAATTCCCTTCAGATTGGTTTTGGTGATGTCCCTGATGGTGACATCGGCTCAGATGACTTCAAATGATTTTAATCTGGCATTGAAATATTATGACATTGAATGGTCTGGGAAATTTTCATAATTTTGATTTATGTGTTTTTAATGTCATCCCTGGCCATTTTCCTTGTAAAGATCAACTTAATTCGGTTAAGAAAAATCTTGCCTACCAAGTTAATGGTTTTTGTGATCTGTTTAATATCGAAGGAAGAGTAGAGACGTGAAGGTCAAAACAAAATATTTTTGGTCATAACAAACGTTATTAATAGAGATATTTCTAAGCATATCAAGTAAAACAAGCAAAAATGATTTACGAGGAAAAGGTGATAAATAATAACAGAGAATTCCAAGTCACAACACCAGACCTCAGAATATCACGTCATAATGTTTATATATATATATATATATATATATATATATATATATATATATATATATATATATATATATATATATATATATATATATATATATATATATATATATATATATATATATATATATATAAGATTCATAAAGAATTTTTTCGTTGTATATGAAAGCCGGAACAGGCTTCCCTATCGCATTTAACACTCGTGTCAATAGAATGATTTTCAGATTTCAATCAAACACAAAATTCCCCCATTTTTCTTAGATGTATTCAGTGAATATTCTCTCTCAGCCTTATGTCCTCGTCTGACCTGAAGCCTTTGAAGGTTTGAAGACTTTTTTTCTTCATTGATTTTGTTCTCCGGTTTGTTCACTTGCAATTTGAACACCATCCTTCTGTTCCTCCTTCTGTTCAACAACAAAATAATCCATTTTAGAGCCTACCTTGGCATGGGTTATGGTGACATTGCCTTTCATTAGAAGAGACTAAGGTTCGATCCCTGCATGAGGTAGAAATTTACACACACTAGTGCGCGCGCGCACACAGACGATCAGATTAGACTGAAACGAACGAAAGAATGATTTCTTAGAAGGTTTTTTTTTATTTATTATTTTTATAATAATTTCAAATTTTAACTGATTAAGTAATATATTTCTTTGTCTATCTAATATGCCATCTATTTATCTATTCAAAGAGAGAGAGAGAGAGAGAGAGAGAGAGAGAGAGAGAGAGAGAGAGAGAGAGAGAGAGAGATCATGCTCTGATACGATGTTCTATTAGGAAATGAAAGTGTATATTTCAAGTATCCTGGTGCTAATATGATTTAGTGCAATATATGTGACATACATTCAATTGAGAATTGTGATGAACACGACATTTGAGGGAAGACTGAAGAAAGATGCTGTAGACACACATACTTATAGACTTGCAACGTGTACTGGACAA
>NC_090749.1:27072491-27074991 GCF_036898095.1 Palaemon carinicauda | reverse complement strand
AGTGAACTGAACAGAAACAGGTATTATATGTCAGATGTAGAATTAATGAATAAATGCTATGCAACGGATATTACTACAAGTTTCCTTTCCCTAAGGTACCAACCACCACTTCAGGATGACTAGAAATTTTATATTTATTGTAATTTTACATAACTATCTTCTGAGCAACTCATTGCAGATCTGTTTCATGAACATTTATATTTGCATAATAAAAGAGATGTTATTGCATCAAACTTTCTGTCTGAATTGTCTTAATTAAAACAGTTTTCCCGAAAAACTGATAAAAACTTTTTATCACAAAGAGTGTTTCGTTTAATAGATCTGAATATTCAAGGCATGAAATAACGTTCTTTCTCTTCTCTTGGGAAGACAAGTCCTTGCTGGGAAAGGTTGCATCTCTCTCTCTCTCTCTCTCTCTCTCTCTCTCTCTCTCTCTCTCTCTCTCTCTCTCATAACTTTTCTTGGCACATGATATGCAAAACGGCTTTTCTTCCTAATGGAAACAAAAGTTATTCATTAAAAACTTATTCCAGCGTTATGTTGACAAATATTGAGAATTTTTCAAGTTTCTAAAAGTCTTCGTTATTGATCTGATGAGAAATTGGCTGAAGTTAGTTGAGTTTTACGAAGCAAAGTTCGAAAGACGAGTTTTGGAAGAAGAAGAAGAGTCTGGTTCCTTCACCTTAGAAGACCTACGGATGATAGAGATGAGAGGGACTGGTGTTACATTACTTATTTGTGAAATACCAAACCTTTAAGTCTTCCATCTTTTGTTGTTTACATCTTTGTAGGAAAGGTTAATGTGGAATCAGATGGACAAGTAGCTCTAGGTGTTGGTCTCCCTCCCAAGGTCTCATCTTTGTTAATGGGGAGGGGGAAGGAGGGAGGGGAAGGGAGGGGACAAGAGGGGAAGAGGAGCAGAGGGAAGGGGAGAGGATGAGGAGGGAAGGGGAAGGGAATGGAGGAGGGTAAGAAAAGGGGGGAGGGAAGGGGAGGGGAGGAGGAGGAGGAAGAGGAGGAGAAGGATAGAGGGGAGGGGAAATGTGTCTGCATACCACACCTTCATGAGTGTGAAGAAGATAAAAAAAGAACAGTTAAGGTAAATAAAAGTTCCATTTAAAACTATCGAAGAAAAACCTATTATTGAACCCGATGGATAAAAATAACCTCAGAAGATATTTCTTTAGTCATAGAAGGAAGGACAATGCAGATGTGTTGGTGCTAAGTGTGCAGCTTCACTCTTTGTGCAAACAGGATGGATTACATAAATCAAATGGAATACTTTTTGAAACCTCCCTTTGCAACATGAAGGGGATTGCTGAAACAAACATAAACTTTCTATAATGAATTTCCTTATTGCTTCTCATTGCGTGTTAATTGCATCCCTAAATATCCATTGATGTTAATCAAAGTTTGACCTGAGATGTCCCTGAGGTGTTCCCTCTCCTCAAAAGAAGCCATCGGTGAGTGACGACCTTTTGTAAAGTATTCGGAACCCTTCGATTTATTGTTTGACATCCAAAGTTAATTCCAATACATCATTTTAAAGCTTAAGTAATCTCTCTCTCTCTCTCTCTCTCTCTCTCTCTCTCTCTCTCTCTCTCTCTCTCTTTCTCTCTCCTGGGCCGGAAGAACATCCAGAGACCCTGAAACAAAATCGAAGAAGAGGAATCAATCTGAAGATATGAATGAAAGTGGAAGACAAAATTTACAAGTATTGGATTTTGATGAAGGATTATCATCAAGTGACTTATTTCTGTGTTTGTCTGCTGCCAACCTTATCTTGAGGTCTATCAGATTGGCCATGAGACTTGAAACATATAAAAAGACATAACAAATGTTACCATAAAGATAAACACATTATGTAATTTGATAGAATCTCTTCAATTACTTTGAAATCAGGAGAATTCTCGGTTTACCCTTAGGTTAAATCAGCTTTCCTTAAGAGAGATTCCTCTACAAAAGAAAGATCAAGATCAGACATTAATTTTTTCCTGAAGAAATATCTTCGTCTGTTTATCGTCAACACTATACTAGGGAAGTTAACTTTCAGGTTTCATCTCATTCAAGCCAAACGAAGAGAGCTTGCAGTTTTCCAATTCTTTATTTTACATTTGATTGCAGCTAGGCTTAAGGAGAGAGAGAGAGAGAGAGAGAGAGAGAGAGAGAGAGGAGAGAGAGAGAGAGAGAGAGAGAGAGATTCCTACCGTGCTTCCTTAGGGAGGAAGAAGGTTGGTATTTCTCACTCTGATAAAACTTTTTATACAACTTTGTCTTCTTTTTATATCTAAGGGAAAGTAATTTTACTTGCACAGGAAACAATGAATAATATACTACGAAATGTAAATGTCAAATAGGCCTATTCCTTTATTTCTCAAAAATGTTGTAGAGTTCTGTTGTATAATCGAAGGAATTTGGCAATTCAGAATAACTACATACATTATTACACATCTGTCAAATTCTATTCCTTTTATATCTAAATGAACATCGCGGTAATATT